>NW_012026791.1:1101983-1151086 GCF_000956235.1 Wasmannia auropunctata | reverse complement strand
CGAGAATTGAATTCGTCCCATGCCCATTTTGTGGCGATAGAGCGTACTAATATAACCAGAAATTTTGTAGATCCAACTAGAAAATATTAATTAAATCCGTATAGTAAAGTCTATCAAACGTTCTAGTAATACAATATCAAATCCTCTTATTATAATCCGAAATTCTGTTTGGTTTCACCAAAATTCATTCAGCCATATACATCTTGTTGGTACAAACAAACCATTTTTCTCAGTGCGCAATACTACCGGTTTAAATAAATCAATCGCTTAAGTGCGCGACAGGATATCATTTTGATTCTCAGCGCTCGTTAAAAGTTCAAATCTAACAGGTATTTTATGAATCTCTCGATATTCCGTGATTAAGGTCTTATATACATTGATAATAAAAGATGCGACGTCTCTTATAAAAAGGAAAGTCGTGCACTTGCATAGATGCAAGATTATCAATTTCAATCCGAGACGATATCAAGTATTTTTTTTCTATAATGTCTAAATTATACTTTTGTATCTGCCTTTATATGAAAGCGCCGGCGAAAGTTTTGCGGAGTCAACGGCCTTCCAACGGATCCGAGGATGCCCGTTACAAGAATACTCCTACTCGCGTTTTTATTGCATCCTCCTATATATCATCAATGCACCGTTTATTCCGTTCTTTCCTCGTATAATCTATCGTGTATAAGATATCGATACTTCGCTGTTTTGCTTTCGATATAGTAAACTTTCGCATGCAAATTTTATTTTCTTCTTTTATTAACTATAGGAAATTGTTACAGTATAAAATATCATCATTCAATGTAAATTATATATGAATGAAAGATAATAAATGTCTTGAAATCAAAGTGATATCGAAACGCCGCGCTAAGCAGTTTTATATAATAAAACTTTAATTCTCAAACATTGAATTAATCTTGAATTAATCTTATTTAAAAACTCTGTTCGATTCTCTTCTTTTCTATGAGGAAGAGACTATAGAATGTCACGATCTTTTATAATTAAATATTATTACGTTCCAAGTAGAGTCTAGCAAGTCCCTCGGGGTGAGTGAACCGCTATAACTCTGCATAATTTTCAGACACGCGAGTATTTAAGGATGCGCGGATTATCCGAGCGTCGTAATTTCTCTCAGATGCAGCACAGATTTACCCGGCGAAGACGCGCGCATCTAGGCAGAACGCCTCTCACGTTCGGAAAAGTTCCGCGGCTGCCGAGCCATCGACTCGCGTTAATTTCGCAATCGTAAGTCATACTTCGCAACACGCGCGCCCGCGATCCCGGCAAGCCGACAGCCATTTAGAAATCAAGTTTCCCGCAAGTGTGGGTACGCGTATTGAGGTGTAACACGTATCCGCGTATATACTCGCGTGTATCGCCTTAGCATACAATCGTGGGACGACAACGGCGATGCGGTAAGGTGCCATGCTCGATTTCTTCCCTGTTTCTCTCATCTCCTTCCCTCCTTTTCTCTTCGTATCCCCGAGACGTTTCTTTTTTTTTCTCCGCGATCTCCGGCCCACCGCAACAATTACCGCAGCGAAAACGTCCTTTTCTTTCCCCGTATCTTTCTTTCGATCTATCTCTCTCTCTCTCTCTTTCTCTTTCTTTCTGCCTTCACTCGGCTTCTCCTCTCTTTCGTTTATTCGTCCGCGACCAGCCGAGCCACTTTCGCGAGAACGGAATATACTGGGTCGCCCTCGCCGCATCAGCGCTCGACAACGATCGTGAGATTTCGTCGGGCTTATTATACGTGACGCGATGAAAGACGTGAAAAAAAGCGCAGGGTTTTAAATCCCAGCGGGATCGGATCACCTGATTCATAATGAAACAAACTGTGTGGATCGGGTATTATTCGATACTTTGTATTCGTGAGACCGAAAAGATGAGTCACTACACATCTCCGCGGTAAGAATATATTTATGGCAATTTATACAAAATTGAAATTATCATTACAAATGAGATTAGAATAACTTCTTCATAAAAACTCCAACTGAGATCTCTTACATTCGAAGTTAAGAGGTATAACACCAGAGATTATCCTAGAAATCGAGGAAATATTTCTTTTTTTTTTTCTCTTAGGACTCTGCGGATTAGTCAGTCTTCCAAGAAGTTGCACGATACATTGATGCACAAATTTATCGTATTCTCTAGAAATGTGCGAATAGTTCAAATTCAAATCGAATCGAATCAAATCTATTGTGATTCGATTCGATTCGAATTCGAATCTGCAAGATTCGAAATCGAATAGTTCGAGAATTTCGAATCAACAATGGTCCGATTTCGAATCGATCGCCTAAAGTAATGTTAATCTGGGAAAATTTGATTCAGATTCGATTTGTATTCGAATTAAAGAGATTCGATTCGATTTCGAACATGCAAAGGCTTGATTCGCACACCTCTAGTATTCTCGTCATTCATCAAATACTTATTATGCATATAAATTGCTTTTAATTGGACAGGACATATTCATAAGTGATAACGATGATGATGATGATGATGCTTCGCAACGATGACACACAATTGACATGTGTATATACGCACATACACGGAAGCGTTTTGCTCGAAGAAATTATCGAACGACAATATATGAAGTCATCGGTAAGATTAATCGGCCACGGATTTCGACGCACGTCAGAACGTTTTGTCAATCCTCGTGCGACTAGTTCTCTGTCAACTTTTAATACTTAGTTTTAATCGACTCGCCTTAAATCTCTCCCGATTGGCTGCATATTATATAGACGGAGAAAAAGATTGGATTAATTATACTATACTCTTAAACATGATGATGATGATAGTGCTTCGGAATGATGAGTGTCATGATGACAATTATGTTACGTACGTACGTACGTACATACATACGCATGCATACGCACGCATACTTACATAACAAAAGCGTTATTACAAGATTAATATAGGCGGAAAAAAGTTGGACTGTATATATATTAAAAGTCGCGCGTTGTGAAATCGATCGTTATCTTCGGCCACCTCATATTCGATTCCCGATACAGACATTTCAACGCGAGTGTCGAAAAGCGGTGTTCTGAAAAAGCTAAATTTACGATCGATATTGATCAATATTTCATTTCGCCTAGCGAATAATTTAGGCCTGTTCATTTGTCACCTCTGATTCATTATAATATAGCGTAATTCTTTCACAATGGCTCTCTATACCGACACATTGTCTCCCCGACATATTTCTCACAATGTCAAGTACTTAGTGTCCGTGGATTCTTTGCACGTTCGAGGTCACCTGAATTCGCGAATTTGCTTCCTTTTCAGTGAAAGAAAAAAAAACAACTTTCGAGGTTGCGATTCGAGTAGATTTCTACAATCGCGAAGAAACTTATTCGCGTAAAATTAGCAGACTTTACTGGAAAACTTGACGTCGGTACACGAACCGGTAACACTTGATCGGTGAACTGTTCACAGATCTCGGCGCGAGGAAACTTTGTCAATATACATAACATCGTTGAGAGGACGAGGAAGAATATCAGCAATTCATATCAATATTCTGTATGTTAATAAGATGCTCAATCATTGGCTTTTCCCTCGCGCGATCTTATAATTTATCATGTCTTCCCTCAGTAATCATGATTATTCGCTTCTTTTTTCCCCTTATACTGCACGCACAGACAATCTTGATCAATTTTGTAAATCTTCTTTTTCATGAATAGCGAGATAATTAATGTTAATAATTATGATATCACAACAAATTATGGGCTTCAATTATAAATTCCCGCTGCGTAAACGTGCTTGGCAGAGAATTCTAAAAGTAACGCGCGGCGAGTTTTAGAATGTCTTGCATATCCCGCGACGAGCATAAACTCCAGACTTATCCTGGAAGACCTTCGCTTGTTATCGACATCAGCGTATCGGCGGAAACTTTAGTTATGATCCGTGTATAGCGGCGCGACATTGTGAGCGTATGATAATCACGCATAATCACTCGTGATAACGTCGTGCTGCCAAACAGGTTTCTTTTTCCGCGATCTAGGAATTTCCGCAATTAAGCATCCGACGAATCCATCATCGCGCCGTGAGCGCACTGCGTAATCCGACTGTTGTGACACGCGTTTTTCATACGTTGATAAATTTCGCTACGGCTGAACTAATAAGTTAATGAACACACGAATAGTTTGAATATGCAATGAACTGATTAATTTCTTCGTACACTTTCCTCCCCTGAGAAGAAAAAACGATTTTCCTGTTACATAAAGAAGAAAAAGATTTGTCATCAAGATTGTCTACCAGATTAGCCGACAAATTCATGTGTATTCTTAGAAATCCTAAAGCAAGTTGAACGAAGCAGTTTAACTTTCTACACGAAAAGAATACTTTTACTGAATCCAGATCTGAAAATAATTTTTGTTTAATAATAATTTTGTGCGAAAGTCAAAATGACTGCTAAAATATCAAAACATTTTATAGCAATGCTTATCAGTTTTAACATTTCAACAAATTATTTTGATGATTTAATAAAAAATTATTTTCAGATCTGTTTTTAGCAAAATTTTTAGATCTTTCAACAAAATTGTTCTTCCGTGTAATTAACAACTACCGACAATTTTATTTTATCAAAGATTTTCTATTTTACTGGCAATTCTTTTATCCCATCTTGTTAAAAACTAACAAATTAAGCGACAAATTCATATGTATTCTTAGAGGTCCTAAAGCAAGTTGAACGGAGCAGTTTAACTTTTTAATTAACAACTACCGACAATTTTATATTATCAAAAATGTTCTATTTTACTGGTTCTTTTATCCCCGTCTTGTTAAAGACTAAAAATAATGAATATATTTATTAAATACGCGAATTCATTGAAATATATGAATCTACTTTCTCTATTTGCAATAATAAAGTTTCACAGTAAATAAATTTGACAAATAGGGCCAATAAGAATCTAATTATACAGTGATGACATTAGACAGATATCAGATTAAGAAAAAAGTTAGATTCAGACGAGCAATTTTATATAATTACGAACGATTTCTCGCTCGTTCGTACGCGTGTCGGTGGAATATTCCATTAGTTTATTTTTTATTTTGGTACAATCTCTGTAACTATTTATTAGAAAAAACTAATTATAACAATAAATAGTTGCACGTGTATGGGATCTCGTTGATGCAGTCATTATGTGTCATATATAAGTACTGAGCTTCTCTCTATGATGATGAGATGATGAATATAATGATTATTAATAAGTGGAGATACATAATTAAAGAATAATTATATCAAATTGTCACAATTGTGTAACAGTGCAAATTATCTTAATTAAATATTTTAATTATGCGCAAACCTCACTTCTAACTGAACTTCTAAACTAAGTGAAACGTAAACTTCTCTTCACATCATTATATTTTACAAAATTTAATTAAAATAATTAATATTATATTAATTGAGTTTCGATCTACAGAATTAAAGTAATGTAACTTAAATTTTATATCTCTTCTTTAATTTGTAATAGTTTCAACATTTTCATCTTTATTATTATTACAAAATATTATTTATAAATATCGTCTATATATAAATCCATTAATTTTCGCACGTATATGAGCTCAAATTTAACTTTAAACTGAAAAGATTCGATTTTATTAAATTGCAATATTTCAGTTGTAACACAACTGTCGCTTTGCAGCGCACCTTGACCGTACACGACCTCAAGCTGTTTGCGTGATTCTAATTAATGCACGGCGACATCGGGGTTAAATATCCGCGCGGAGGCTCGCGTGAGGGAGCAAGACCGGTCACAATTATCGGTGTCTTGCTGCTTTTTATCCGGTAAAATTACAGAACCGAGCATCGCGGCGGCGCCAAGGCGCACGTACGCGATTCATTCACGCAAAACACATCGGGCAAGACAGTCCCGCAGGTGTGGCGGCCAATGTCAGTCCTGACGTAACGCTACTTGATCCGCACGGCGACGACGATGACTCTCGTCGTGGCGATGTGCAATTGGACGGGCGTCGTTTTATGCATCGTCTGCCTGCGCTACGTGCGCATATAAACGTTTTCAGTTACGCGACGACGACGACGACGACGGACGGCCAATAAATCCCTGGCGATTTATTTCCAGTAAATCACACTTGGTTCTCCGTCTAGGGAGATCCTCGCGCGGGCATCCGTCGCGCCTCTCTTACGCAGATGCAAATCCCGCCGGCTATTTTTTTTTAAACCTACAGTCTCGGGAGCCTCGAAGAATTATGCTACACGGGAATATATTTATACTCCTTGCGAATCTTTTCGAAATCTATGCGAATCTATGCGAATCTTGACGAGTCTCTCGATTGTAAAAACGCAGTGACCGAAACGCATATTTCTTTCGCCCCGTTGCGAACTGACAGGTTTTAAAACCAGATTCTAAAAGATTTGGTAAACTCTTATTCAAAAGAAGTCGTATATTTTAAATTTAAAGTTCTCGTATCGAAAAGTATCTCAATAGTGCCCCCCCTTTTTTTATTTCTTCTTTCGATTCGTGCACGGAAAGAACGATTTTGTTGAAAGGTCTAAAAATTTTGCTAAAAACATATCTGAAAATAATTTTTTATTGAATCATCAAAATAATTTGTTGGGATGTTAAAACTGATAAGCATTGCTATAAAACGCTATATTTTGATATTCCAGCAATTAGTTTGACTTTCGTACAAAATTATTTTGATTATTGAACAAAAATTATTTTCAGATTTGGATTCAGCAAAATTATTCTTTCCGTGTGCGATATACATGTATTTGCTTGATTACGTCTATAATATTATGCAATCGTTAATTAAAAAGCTTCAATGTTTTTTACATTATTGTGACAAGTTGATTCGTTTTTTTTTTATAAGTACATTAAAGATATACGTTTTTAAAATAAGTGTTTTTAAGAAAAGTTTTTTTATCAAAGTTATTTCTACACGATAATCGTGCGTGTTTCGCACGTGTGCTTGACGCGAGAAAAAATTGTTGGTAAAAAGACTACCGCTGTATTTACATCGGAGAGGAATTCATAAAAAATCTTATAAAACATTAATTTCAAAATATCTCATTGTCAGCGTACGTTTCATGGAAGCGTATTTAAGGATTCACATTTTCTAATTGCGAAGTATATCAATAGTGCAGGTTTCTCCCCTTTTTTTATTTCTTCTTTCGATTCGTGCGAAATACATGTATTTGCTTGATTACGTCTATAATATTATGCAATCGTTAATTAAAAAGCTTCAATGTTTTTTACATTATTGTGACAAGTTGATTCGTTTTTTTTTTATAAGTACATTAAAAGTATACGTTTTTAAAATAAGTGTTTTTAAGAACAGTTTTTTTTATCAAAGTTATTTCTACGCGATAATCGTGCGTGTTTCGCATGTGTGCTCGACGCGAGAAAAAATTGTTGGCAAAAAGACTACTGCTGTATTTACATCGGAGAGGAATTCATAAAAAATCTTATAAAACATTAATTTTAAAATATCTCATTGTCAGCGTACGTTTCATGGAAGCGTATTTAAGGATTCACATTTTCTAATTGCGAAGTTCTGCTTGGGGAAAAAAAATGATTCGTGCAGCGCATTGGCAGTCTTAATGCACGCAGATCATTAATTTTCTCACTTAGATTCAAAGTTAGCGATAACACCACTAAATGGACAAACAGACAACACGAATGTTGACCGTTGCAATCTGGTGATTGCCTATTTACTCCGTATGTGATTACGTAACTAATTGATAGGTGGAGGATATGTGTATCGCGCAAGAACGTCATTACATAATGAGTTTGAGGAATAATTTTGTAAAGATTCAAAAGAATTCTCTCTACTATTAACTTTACTAATAGCTTCTTCAAGTATCCGAAAGGTTACTCTCGTTCAACGTTATTTCTATATCTTGCAATCATTTATTTTGTGCATACCAAAAGGGAGCTTTCTGCGCAGCCGACGAGTTACGAAAGCGCCATCGTAATTTTTATCTTTTGCGTTATTTTGCAAGAAATGCTGCAAGTCGCGCCGGTCTAAACAACAAGAGTCCACCTGTCGCTGCATAACTGATGCCGATTATACCTACAAAGACGATTATCCACGCTGGCCGCACATGTTTCAATTATGAGAAATATTCGTAAACAACATAGCAGCGCCGCGGTAATGCGGGATATTTAGCGAATGATGATAGACAGTTTTAGGACTGGAGAAACGCATCAGAAGAAGCGAAAAATATTCATGCGAGTCCGGAAATGTTTTTCCCGGGCTTCTCTTTCGTAATGCGTTAGAGACGACCGACCGCTATGTATGCTGCTCCAGCAGTGCGCAAAATAATTCCCCGCGGAAAAACTGAAATTTGTAATTGCGATCGATTTTTTTATCGCATAGAATTAACATTCTTTAAAAATGTTAATTCTGTCGAATAATCAGGAAAACACAGAATCGAGTGAAATATTCTTCTTTATTTCTGTATAATTATTGCGTATTATAATTAATGTATATATATATCTTAGTTTAATGTATGTTAACATATTCGTCGATTATTAACGGTCGATGGAATTCGTTACGACAAAAGATCCGTTAAACGGGGATTTTAGCGATGATCGAGAAATCTCGCGGCAGCCCGGCCGCAAGATTTCCGGTGAAAACCGTAATTTCCGGTGAGATAAATTGACCGGACGAACGCGCACTCACACTCTCGTATAATACGATCTTAAAACAAGCGCATGGCGCACAACAGCCTTGTACTAAAAATCCACCAAACCGTAAGTTCGCCTCACCTCGCGTCCCCGTTTAAATTCTTATCAATGCACGTTCTACATGCGAGCTCGTTACGTTACGCGAAAATTAATTTTTCAACGTTGCCGCGGTTTTTATAAGAAAGGCAATCTAGTTCTTGTTTATATCGATTATACGCTTGAACGTTGCACGAGGCGTCGAGTCGGGCGGGAGGGAAGGAGAAAAAAAACTGATTTAATATTGATCGAAATAGCGTCTTATTTAATAATTATACGTTCTTTTCAGAGCTCTGCGGGAGGAAAGGGGATATTCGAGCACTTTTAATATTATTGTGTTTTCTTTTTACGGAGACGATAGACGCCTCCGTGCGGCCCAGTTTTTATGATCTTATGACTTTTGCACGTATTTGGAGCGCCGCACTCGTTATCAGTACCATGACTTTCTCCCACATATGTATTTTTATTAGCGGCACTTTCTATTTTAAGTTTAGCTTTCTTGATCCCCGCGAGAAATAATAAGAAAATCGTGAAAACTCAACGATTGTGACATCAATTTCTAATTCATGCGGACAATCTATTTGCAAAAAAGAAACGACAGATTTTTTTTTATTCCTTTAATTATATTCCTGCATCTGGACTACTAATTTATTTACGTCGCAACTCTGACTTTTACATCTTTCGGTCTCTTTGTCTTTTTTCTAATCGGATATCGAGAGAGAACGCACGGGAGAAAGTTTCTTAGTTGGTTATCTATTTGAGTACGACCTGATCAAAAACTTTCTCGAAAATATCGAGCAGCGTTTAAAAAATCCGTCACGTTTGAAGGATGCCAAGCCGTATGCGAGTTCCCAGTATTCGAGGTCCAATAAATTCCGATCGATCCGAGCGCTTCCGCAATTTATTTCGCGCATCTTCGATCGAGAGATTCTCGTTATGTCGGAAGAAAAATGATATTTTTTCACCGAGAGACGTAAGGTCGCACAGTTTTTATTTCGCGCGGAGCCGAAACGCAATAACCGGTCGGCTGCTCCGAAGAAATGACTTTTGCATTAACAAATCATCCTGTTTCTGTTTCAGAGACGTATCGTGAACCTCGCCGGCGGGCAGGAGGAGCGCGCAGTGGCGGAAGGAAAGGAGATGACACGCGGGGTCGCACGAGAGAACGAAGCCGCGATCTTTCCGCGCGCGCGCAAATAACGATCGAGGAGAGCTATACGGCCTTGGGGGGCACGGCGAATGACAGCTTCTGACCGATCGACAGTCGCTTATACGTATATTAGCGGCCGCTTAGCGCCGACGACGGTCCATTCGAGTTTCGCAATCTCTCTCTTTCGATCGCCAATCGCGATCTCAAGAGTTCGGTTCTCTTTCACGCCGGCCGGAGTATAGGAAGAAGTCGAGAGATCCGCCCCCGAGATCTCGTTAGTATCTCGTTCCCTCGAACGAAATACGAGGCGCGACGAAAGTGGCAGCACAATGTAGCGCGGTGACCTCGGCCGAGAGGTTGCGGACTTTCTTCAACGCGCGAAGCAAAACTGCGAGAAAAAATTCGACGAGTGATTACCCGCGAGTGAGAAACAAACGCGCGACCATGAAGACGATGGGCGACGTGGTCGCGGATCCCATCGACGAGACCGACGGCACGGTGCAGCCCTCCAGCGCGGGCAAGGAGTTCGGCCAGAGGACACTGAGGTCTTTGAAGAGAGGACTGGGCCGGCTCTGGAGGAGGCACAGAGGCAACGCGTCGATTACCGAATACGATCCCTCCTACAAAGTCGCGTATCTCGGAAATGTGCTGACCGGATGGGCCAAGGGTAAGTGTGATACTTTGAATAAAATTTCGATATTGTGTTAAATTACCGCTACAGAGATTGTAATTTTACGAATAAGAAAAGGAGAGAAGGGGTATGTGTTTTTTTTTTACTGGATGTATTAAAAAAATATACATTGCGATATTCTCAAAACTAACTTTTTATTAATATTAAATTAATAATAATAAAAAGTAAAAACCACAATAAAGTAAAAGATTAAGTTGTTTCATATGGATTACTGGCTGTCGTAACTTGTTTTAATTGTTATACCTCAGGCTATTTACAGTCAATAAATCATAAGAACAAAAAAAAAGAAATACTTCTACGTAAAAATTAGAATGATGTGAAAAGATTACAGGTGA
Source organism: Wasmannia auropunctata (assembly GCF_000956235.1). NCBI lineage: Eukaryota > Metazoa > Arthropoda > Insecta > Hymenoptera > Formicidae > Wasmannia > Wasmannia auropunctata. The sequence continues at coordinate 1,140,235 of NW_012026791.1, read as the reverse complement.
ATTATTAATATTACAGACATTGAAAGCATTCGATATTTTTGCCAACGTCATTTTTAATACATACAAATTAGTTATTAAGTTTGTGAAATAAATATACATATACGCTCGAAGTACATGTATATTTCGAATCAATTTTTGCGCATGTTGCGTCATCGCCAACGGCGTATGCACTGCGCATAATTAATCGAATTGCAAACACGCGCGTATGTAAAAAAAAGTACCCCCCCAAGCAGTTATGTTAAATCGAGTCGATTATCATTTATGATAAATAATACGTTCACGAATAAACCGTTCTTTCATTAATTCCAAACTGCGTCGCACGACTAATTGAACCACACACTTCTCAGGTTTATCGTATCCAAGTAGCCGTTTATTGAGAGCCGGATTTATCCTAAAGCCTATTTGTTCGTGAATGTCTATGCAAATCGCGTATTATTTGCAAAAGTAACATACCGATATTTTATCAGTAACCTCGAGTCGACAGTCTCTCGCCGACATTTCGCCTTCGTTTCGATCGAGTTGTTCCGAACGATGAAAGAAAGTTCCCGATACTTCGAATAATCATGCGTTCAGATAAGAGGCAATTAAGAACGATAGATACACGTCGCGTATACGCCATATTCTCGATCGTGCAGCCTTGCCGCGTGAATGACCAACCGGAAGTGCGCGATACTTCTTACGACCGATACATCAGCAAGTAGCGAGGTCACCATCAATTCTGTATTGGCATTCGTCGCTCGTGAATCTCACCCTTCCCGTCGTCTCGACGTTAAATCACCCTCTCGCGAGCTAGGAGATTTTCGAAGCGATGCATTAAAGTTTGAAGATCAGTCGGCGAACTCTTCGACTGAATCTGGAGTCGAATTACCGTTGATGAGTGACGAAAAGAAATGCTAATTAATCTCTTAAATATTGATTGAATGAAATCTGTAAAAGATGCAGATGAAAGTATTATTTGCCGCTCGAATTTCGAAAAAAATGGATATAGCATTTCATTATTTGTCTCTTGGAAAAAATCTTGATTCGACTGAAGCGCTTTATTTATAACTCTGTTTACAGTCTTTCTCAACAAGAAATGCAACTCAATAAAAATTTAGCTGTTGGGTTACTCAATCTTGAAACTTGAGAGGCCACGATCGCATAAATTCATTCACATAGATTACATGGAGGCTCCTGCTGAGCGAGAACCGGCTTCAAGTTTGCCGAGGAAGAATTGTGGTGCCGACGAGAAAGTGCAAAAACTTCTGAAAACGCGATTCCCGATGTGTCAATGAAAGACGGCACGTGACTCCTACTGTCACGTGCCCTACCCCGTTTTATTCCCCGTTGTTGTGCGCGAAACGAGAACCTTCCGGTTATTAGGTCTCGTCCTGCCCCGAGCGCGAAGCACGGGGGGAAGGGAAACGAAATGTGCCGAAACGCGATAACACGCGTGAGGGGGAAGCGTCCGCGATGACATTCCGTCCTGACACCCGATGTTAGGCGCGGTTAGGTCGTCGTCGTAGCGCGAAGTGGAGAAAAAAAGGTATAGAAGGAATTATGTGGTGCAATGACCGGACATAGGCGTACACGGCACGGGGCCGCGGCCGGACTTTCTCCGCACATATCTTCGCCGCCGTCGCGCTGGATCGGCCTTAATCGTCACCGGCCGATCGCTATTATTAACGGCTTGCGCTAACGCCTATTCGGCGATTAATTAATTCGCGGCTGTCCCCGGGGTATCCGGCGATGCGGGGCGGCGCGTACCGTTCAAGACACATGTTGCGTGCGCGATCGTACTTATATGTTCGCGGCCCGTATATACTTACATTGCCGCAATATGCCGCGTTTTAAACCGTAACCGGAATCGGCGGTCGCATTTCGCGCTAGGCGTGAGAAATCGGGAGACGGACGCGCGTAGCTGAAAAACTTTAATTGATACAAACATGGTAAAACAAATAAACGTATTAACAGATTGCTGACGTGAGTACGGTAAAAGAAGTATACGAGGGGCTTATAAGATAGAATTTGAGATTTTTTTTTTTCAAAGAATTCCGCATGCGACATACCTGTATAAATGACTTTTTCTGCACCTTCATTCTTGATTCTTTCGTATATATTTCTACCGTATTCTACCGTATATATTTTCGTTTTGAAATCGTGCGTTTTAAGGATTTGTTTACCGGCGAAATTTTCACCGGTAGATCTTCTTTAAAGTGGGAGGTACGTGTCATTGAATGTATAAGGACGACAATTTCATTTAGCGAGCCAAATAGTGGCGTGAACACGGACTATAAATAGCTTTTGACTCTTTATCGCGACAGGTTTAACCGACGTGTTTGTATTTTTGATCACTACGTGCTGATACATGTACGCGAGGGGTCTAAAAGCAAAATGCGGAGTTTCCGATCGAGAATAACTTAACCACACCGACGTGACGTAGGTTCGTCGTATGTGTATCAACTGTACTTCCTCTCAATAGCGCGTATCGTATGTAAGATTAATTTCGTTACTCTTCAAAAATTATTTCTCCTGTTATTATAAGGCGGACGTGGTCTTATCGGATTGATTAACGTTGTACAACGAGCCACAACGAGCAAAGTCGGCGATAACAAGGCGCATGCAATTTGTTGTTGTTTATGCTTTATAATACAAAATTTTTAAGATCTGAGCGTGAAACAAAAAATATGTTGTATAATCTTTTAGAACTGCGTACAAAGATTCGAATTACGTTTGACCAAAATTGTTAATTTACTATTAAATGTTTGAGATGCAAAATTTATAATCCATTTATTACAATTATTATAATTACGTATCTTGGAAACAGTGCCATTTAGTAAATCCAGATATTTTAAATCTAATTCTGAATGTATCTCTTTTATTGCGGCACATCGATAACGATATTAAAACACAAGTTGGCTCACAATTAGATTTAAAAGAAAAGATACGAAGAACACGATAGCCCCGCCGTAGACTAATCTGTAAAAGATCCATTTTTAACATTTCGGAATGCTGTCTCTACACCAGCACTAGCGCGCATCCAGATTCACAATTATGATTTTTAGCTTGTGAGGGTTATCGGCGTGCCCGAGGTTGTGAGAGATTCAAGGAATGAAAAGATTATAAAAAAATTCCGTGTATACGTCGCTACCGGTCCTTCATCGAATTCACGCGGCCGTTTCCAGTTTTGCCTCGAACTTGTTCTCGTCGACCTTCACGTCGCTTTCCAGAAGAATACGCAATCTTTTTTGTCCTCCGTGCATTTTTATTTTGCATAGGGAAAAGTAATTTGGAAAAAAAGCATCAAAAGTTATCCCCCTTTAGCATAAGCTACTTATTTGTTGAAAGAAGTATCTGAATTTTTTTACGAGATGTTTTATTATACATGCAGAACCGTTAATACGCCGCGAATATTGTGAATTTTTTTGGAGCAAATTTACAAGATTTAGCTTCGAGACTAGATCATTCATTATGTAGCTGAATGGGCTATTCACATTTTTTTGCTGGCTTTTGTAATTTTTAATCTTATATTTTAATTACAATTTATAAAAAACTTAGAAAATAAATCGAATTTTACACAGTATAATATAATTATATAATAGAACCTTCAAACATGATTTGTATCTTTTCTCTGGTTATATTATCTGATTAAAAAATTGCAATTAATAATAAACAATTGTTTAAATTAATTTACATAAATGTCACACTACGTCAAAACGTATAACAAACGCATTACGCGATTATAAAATTATAAATTTTCTTAATTATGACAAATAAAAGGAGGAAATATTTTTTATGATTAAAAAATCTTTGGCAAGAGCGGTAGATTAATATTGAAATCAGTAATATCTTAATCTTAAATTAACGACGCAAGAGACTTAAAACTAAAAGAGAACACATTTTTTTCTGATTTCTACGAAATCATTGTAATTAATGCGAAATTGCTTCGAACACGAAGCGTGAATATTATATTCTCGTTTTCTTTTTTATAAGTAGTTTGATTTACACGACATTGAAAACCGCGCGTGTAACTCCATTTAAATCCAATCGCGATGCTGGAATGTGATCTGAGAGACACGTCTCAGAATTCCCTACTGTATCGCCGATAAATTACACAACCGTGCGTGTCTGATAAGTTGGGAATTATACCAGGAAAGCGCGAAATCAGCACTTATGTTTTTCACCGACGATTGTATTAGTTATCTAGAAACTTTTTCAGACGTGTTTCGCTTTTCATTAATTACCCACTTGTTCACTTCTGTGAAGACAGCAACCCATTTTCAGAATCACGATACGACGTGGCTGCGGGTGGTACATACATGAGAAAATTAAGTTTTCTTTTTTTTTTTTTTTCTTTTCGGAAATTGTAACATTTTCTCGGGAGTTTCGATTACTTCTTCACTCAAGGATCACGTATCTCGTGCGAAGGCGTGAGCGTCATCTTTAAATAATAAGTAGAGACCGCAAGAAATATAATGTTCGGATATTTTCCCGAAACTGATAAAAAGAGACATTGAGCTATTAGTCACGAAATTAAAGAGAATAATTGACGTAAAGTAACATTATTGATGAATGTGAATATCGAGAATACGCCTCGATTGGTAACGTGCAGTGTAATTAGAGCAATTTTCTTCTTGTCTTTGATATTTCATAATCTATCAAGATAATAATCGCACGAGCATATGTATTTTTACTGTTTTTATATAACTAGAAATTATTGCAGCGTTTATGCCAGTAAACGCAGAAATAGATCAGTTCGTTTACGATATGAATTTCGATTGCTCTTCGGTTTGAAATTATATTCGAGGACAAGTAATTTCGTGAAAAACAATAAAGTCAGGAACTGCTCGTAAAAAGTATGCGATAAATGTCAGAAAAACATGTGGCGGTGTCGGAAAAAAACATAGTATGCGGTCACGTACGGCGAAGTTATTCCTCGAGATTTTTGCCGTACGTTGCTAAATTATTATGCTTTCGGGACTTCTTCGTCGATTTTTTAGAGCGTTGCGTATTGTATAATTATGAGGCTAGATCAAGGCTCTTAAAAGATGAGCAACGCACCAATGAATAATCTCGAAGATATTTCCGTATTAATATTAAACCGTTATAAATTAATAATTAATACATTAATATTTAGTAAATTATACATACATTACACATACATTAATAATTAATTACTTTTATATCCAATTTTATGTCGCGCGCGTTATAAATTGTATCCCCCATAACAGTTCCTCTCGTTGATGTGTGAAATGATTTACATGCATTGAAGATGCATTAACATTTAGTACACACGACTATCATTCGTCATTATTGTCAATAACGATAAATTGAGGCAGATAAGATTATATTTCTTTCCGAAAAATATTTGTTTTTTTTACAATCCTTTCCAAATGAGCAAGATAATTAATTGTAAGACTAAGAACTACCAACGTAATAAAAAAAAAACTGATTATCAAATTTTTATCAAATTTATAACAGTACATTTTTTGAGATTTTCTATGATTTTCCATTTCTTTATTGCAATATGTAAATGATTAATAATTAAATTGATCAATTTATTTTCTCCTTTTTTTATCCCCTTTTTAGCTGATATTTTCAATGCAGGCACACAAATATATCTGCATCTTCTTTTACGTTACGTTTAGTTGAAACCACCGACGAGAATATTGCAGAAATATCCGTAGGAGCTTGTCGATCTCTTTTTTTTTCGCGTGACGTAGGTCAGTGTAAATAAGTACTTTCTTTATGATCCCATTATATTAATAATATTTCAAGGCAGCCAAGTCAGACACTCGAATCTTATTCATCGAAACTTTTACCTCGTCTGTGATCTTTAAAAAAAAAAGTCTGTGACCTTTATCGGAACTCACAGCTGTTTCCAACTTGTACCATTTGGCGAACTGGGGAACACACTTCACTGTCGCTCTCGAGTTGATTTGTAATTAAGTGCAAGTAAAATTTATGATTGATGCACACAAATGTGTGGCCACGGCAATTACGCGAAGTGGATGACACGGCGCGGCGGAGGCGCTCGCCCGAGAGTGTGCCGCGGGTCTTCCCGACAATGACTCTCCTCGCTTTAATAATGCGGCCCCGTTACCGCACCGTTTACTCCACATTCATACAACGTTATTCATCGTCCGGCCGCGTACAATGCACGCGACATTCGCTCTCGTCATGCGACGCAAACGGCGTTTTCTCGGTGGAAAGTTTCTCGCGCGGCGTTCCGCGGGTGCGCGCCGCGCGCGCGCGCGCGGTTTTCTCGAAGTTCCTCGCGCGCAGAAGTGCGGAGCGAGCGCGACCGACGCGGCGGGTACCGGCTAACGAAGGGAAAATCGACGACGGGCGCAGTCGTTATCTCTTAATTGAATAATATCGAAGCGCTGAAACGCGCCGAGTGTCACAGTCCGATGGCAATGACGACCCGGTCGTACTACGGTGCACGGCCCTCTCTCGCCGCGCCGCGCCGCGCCGGTTGCTTCCCGTTCCGCGTCGTTCCAGACCGTCTGTTTTTCCGTTCGCAATAATTCGATCGCAATATATTCGCGCAACTCGATAGATCGTCACGGGCGGCGAATATTCCTGCCTCGGAATCAATTTTCGTTGATTTTTTTTTCTCTAACTCGGCTCAATCCTCTATCTTTCGGGAAATATGAAAAAACGTTCGGTGAATAAGGAACCAACCGAATGGAAATTTGAATGAGTTACAGAAAAATTTGTTCTTTAACTGCGTAATTTTATTATAATTTAAATACGAGTGAGAGACCTATATAAATGTTTAGTAATTACGTTTTATATGATATACATATATATATATATATATATACATATATAATTATTACACATATACATATGTATAATCTAATAAATACATCATGTATGGCGAGAGTTGAACTTTAAAATCGAATCTGCTTTTGTAATTACGGAGAACAAGATACTTCCGTCGGTTCGCCTCTTTACTCTCGCGGAGCCTCTCGCTTGAAAAATTTATTGCAACGGAAAAGAACTTCGCGGCACGCCAATGCGGCCGTTTCACCTGCGGCGAAGGATCGCTTTTATCGAATCTCCCCGCGCGCGCTTTCTCCGGACACGCTCGGAATAAAATGTTGCTCCAACGGTCTCGTACATAAGGCTTCCTATACGCAAATTACGCAGACAGGCCGGGACCATTGTTGTCCGGTGATTTATTTGCATGCGATTTTCGATGGCCTTTTTCCATCCGAGTCAGCCGGTCACAGTTCGATTGCGGCGTGGATCTCGATCGGCGGCGAGGCGTGCTTTCTCTCGGCGCTCGGAAACAAGAGACACGACGTTCTCCTCCCCCCCCCCCGCCCCACCCCCCTCGTTAAAAGTATATTCGGTATGATCGAACCTGAACGCGAGAAACATCGATTCATCACTCGTGCAGTTTTGAGATTTAATTAACGCCTTTCACACGCGAAAACGAGATCCTCTGGAACGCGAGCCGTTTCGAAGATTCGCGTGTTACGGGTATCGCGGACGATTTGCGGAATCGCGCAATGAAACAACAGTCGGAAACAGAGATCGCATCTTTCCCGGAATAACGGACTCGTCGGATTCTAGGAGGACGCACCCGATCCGTGGACAGACGTTCGGGGCTGTCACGTCGCTTTCGAGCGACGATTAAATGTTGCTAAAATCGATACGCCTCTTAATCATCTGCTTCCGATTACAAAGCTCCTCCACGTGCATGCACATGGGATTGCAATAAACACGCTGCAGGTGTTCAGTTTCCACGTCACTTCTTTATCTACATCGGTCGGTCTCGTGCGAGAAACGTTGACACAACTCACTCCTCTATTTAAACGTGGCCCGTAGAGAGCTGCTATCTGCAATAACAGTGGTTTGCATTATTTGATAATTGTTGGATTAGAAATACACTATGACTATGGAGATATCAGGAGAGCGTTTGCAGCGCTATGACGTTTCTTTAGCCGCCTCTGATTTATAGACGTACTTTCTCCCGCAATCATAGTTATCACTTGCATACATTTCGCAATTGTTTGATCGCGCACTAATGATCGTAGAGATGCGTTAAAGAGCTTGTAATGCATCTTAAGCGCTTCATTATTGTATCTTAGATACGTATTACCCGGTAATAGTTGTGAACTCTTCATATAAACCACCTTACACTGCTAATTCTTTTGTAATTATAATCAATTGCCGTCTTAACGCGTTTACGTACAGAATTAATATTTAATTAATATATTTAACCCTTTGCGAGCCCATCGTGTCGAGTTGAACATGACAGCGACGTTACTCGTTACGTTATGCTTTTACAGCTCCTATCACATAATTCTTCAAGTATTGGAATCTACATGCGATTATGATCGACAAGCTATATTTTTTGAGTTCATAAATTCTTTCGGTAGAAATGAAAAATTTTTCATTCATATCAAACTAACCGATTAGACAGAAAGCTGCGGACGAAATGCTTGATCTTCGATCTTCATTTACATCAGAAAACAGTTTTTGATCGCAAAGTATTAAATTCACCGTGAATTTCCGTGAATGTTATTCTTAAGACAAAATATTTACAATGTTTGACCATCGAATCTCTGACGTAAATGTTTCATCTTCCAGTTTCCTGAATGTATACGTTTTATTTCTATTCCATTCTACGCTTTCTCGCTTTCCGTGTCTCGTCGAAAACATTATCGAGCCGTCCTGCATATAAATTCCGATGACGTTATAAGACTACGCGTGTAACGCGCTATTTGCATAATGACCGATCTAAAATATCGCTTTAAGATGCATAAAGCTTTTTTATCGTCCCAGAAAGTCACCGGTAATTATCTTGTCCGATCTCGATTGACGTGGCGGTCGAAGATCCGCGAGGTTGATAAACATTTATAGAATCATTTTGTTCGTTTTACAACATGACCTGTATGAATCGAGCTCAATTTGTAATTATAAAGAACTTCGCGCGGGATGACGGCTTTCTGTGACGTCCGCGAAGATCGTCACTACGAAATCTTCCATGCCACGAGCGCGATGAAAAATCCTGTTTATACAGAACGACATTCAGCCACTCGTATCGGGATTTAAATTGTCATTGCCTCTTGGATTAGAGTGCAAATACGGTACATATCTTTGCGTCGATAAGCAGCACACGTGCTACACTTTTTTTTTGCAACACCACTTTCAGGTTTGAGCGACGAATCGCGTTTATTCTTTTTTTTTCGCGAATAGCGGGTCACGAGAGTCTTTGGCGTGCACCTACCTGTTCCAAGTCAACATCTCTCTCTCTCTCTCTTTCTCTCTTTCACGTTTTTCCTTTTTCTCATTCAACCTGCACCATTCTACCTGCTTCTCCCTCTCTCTTTCTCTCTCACTCTGTTCTCTATTTCGCCCGCCGGCACGGCTCGCTTTCGAGCTCTAAGTAACTGTACTTGCGTTTCCTGTATCTCTAAATTGGCAAAGCGATCCAAGGCGGCGCGCGTAGCAGCGATTCGAACTGTATCGAAAGTCAGGATGTGGCCCCCGGAGTATAACGTGGAACGTAGTTATCCCGTACGTATGTATACATGCCGACGTCTCTCACACGAGCTCTCGAACGCAGCTGGGGATGTCGTAATAGGTATACGCATACGTATAGGTATGCGAGATCTGTGATCCTAAAGTGACATACTTCGCTTGAACCGCGCGCGGCATACCTTTCATCGTGTGTCGTGCGAGAAGCGGCATTTCTGAGCGTCTGATTATGCGTCAATGTCCATAATGAACTGTAGAAAGTACCGCGCGGAGACATCGGCATAACATAGCGTGACGTTACTTTCGACGGCTCGAACAAACGTTCCCGCGTGAAGCTCCCCGAAATTACAGATCCTTCCATGCTCGAAGGCTCAAAAGACCTCTCCCCTGCAGGGAGCGTATTGCAACATTCTAGCAACACCTCTATGTAGCTATATACCCAGTAACTTCTGAAATTAATTCTTCACGCCTTCTCTCTCCCGCAGGCGAAGGCTGCGTCGAGAAGCCCGTGTCGACCCTATGGCGGAACTACGTAGGCAGCAACAGGCCGGACGTCACCATGAGGCTGACGGTGACCAACGGTGGCCTGACCGCGACCACCAAGGACCACGGCCTAACCGAGTACTGGGCCCACCGTGTGACTTACTGCACGGCCCCGGCCACTCACCCGCGACTCTTTGTCTGGGTGTACCGGCACGAGGGCCGCAGACTGAGGCCCGAATTGAGGTGTCACGCGGCCCTGTGCAGCAAGGAGTCTACCGCAAGACGGCTCGCCTCGATCTTGAATGCCAGGCTGCAGCAGGCGCTCATGGAATTCCGCCGGGACAAGGTCTCCAGGCAAAACGCCAGGTGAGAGCAGCGGTATCACGCCGCTAAAAGTAAACTAAAAGCAAACGACCCCGAGAGCGAGCTCGGTGGAAAGAGCGGCATTTATTTCATCGGCGCGCTTATTGATTTGCCGATAAAAGAAGTTGCTCTAAAGAGGTTCAGAGACGAATTAAGAGTGCAACTCTCCGCCAAGTTTTGCCTCGTATTTCTCGGCGACGATATAGATAAGCTGCTGCACGAGCGGCATTTGCGCACGCGGGATCGTGATATTAGCGGGAATTATTAACGGGGATTATCTAAGCTTGACGTACAATTAGTGGCAATCGGTAAATATTATGGCGAGATTAGTGAGGTGTTGTTCAGGTATTGTCAGGTGTTGGAACTTGGCGTTAGGAGAGAATTAATGGAACACACATTGCAAAGTTCCGCATTACGCCGTTTATGCGATACGCTAGAAAGGTGTTTGAAGCCTCCCTCCGAGCCTCTTTGTGAATTTAATTGCTCAAGGATCATCTAAATGTGCATATCTTTACGACGCTACTTGCTTTGCACTGCCTTCTTAAAATCGAACCGGCTACGATTAAATCGCGCGCGGCACAATTTCTCAAACGTATAGAATTCTCCGTTAGGCTCATTTCAATGTCGGGCAGCGGCGCGCACCATCGCGCATTCCTCGCATTTTTATCGTACCTCGTTCGTTATACCGTCGTTACGTGGGCCATGCAAGGTGTCTGCCTCTTCCTCTCCTCGCCCTCCCCCCCCCCTCCTCCTCCCCGCCGCCTTAATCGAGAGAAAAGAGAAATTTCTCATCTTCGTTCGTTGAGGGGCACGCGCGCGCTGCAGTTACGCACGCTCGTGCATCCTGCACCGTGGAAGTCACGATTCCGGTCACGATTGTAGATCGTTATGCGCGCGATCGAGTCACGATCCAGGACGGGAAACGATCGCCGCTCGGCGATGTGCATTCGGGTCAGTGTTCCCAAGTCGCAGGTCAAACATGCTACAGCACTCTTCGCCGGAGTTGCGCTAATACGTCTGGTTCGCTACTTTCTTTATTGCATTGTCATCCTTCTACTGCAGAGAAGGAACAAACAAATCAGGATTTTGTCAAGTTAATGAGGTGTATAATTTTTGTTATTTAATCAATTGGAATTTTTACTTATTTTTATTTATCTTACAAAATAAAACTTTTATGATCCTCCAGATATAAAAATCAGTAAGAAGTAACATCTTGCAAATCGTAAAATTATCACAGACAATAATCAAGACTCTATTTCTTGTATTAAATTAATCTAGTATTAAATCTAGTAGTAAATAAATCTAGTATTAAATTAATCTAGTATTAAATTTTTATTAAGTCATTATTAAAGAGAAAGGATCAATTTTTATTGCATAATCCAAATAATAAAATAATCAAGACTCTATTTCTTGTATTAAATTAATCTAGTATTAAATCTAGTAGTAAATTAATCTAGTATTAAATTTTTATTAAGTCATTATTAAAGAGAAAGGTTCAATTTTTATTGCGTAATCCATAGTTAAAAAAATGCGATATATGCCTGTATGTACAATTGGCATCATTTGAATTAACAGTTTATGTAAATTGTTGCAGGTTGTCTCTGGCGAACGCGTTGTACGACAATCCGTCGTTACCGCGTAGGAAGCTGCTTCTGAGCACCGGCGGCCAGAACTATCGGCCGCCCTTGGAGAGGTCGAAGAGCGCGCCTAAGCTGTCGGCGATCGAGGAGGATACGGTGGCCGAGGAGATGGAGCAGCAGAGGCTGCTGGAGGAGCTGCATTCCTTCGAGAACGTGGCGCGTAGCTGGGAGGACCAGGATGGCTGGAGGATAGCCAGACTGCTCGACGCCCTCAATCGCGAGTCCGACGAGAACGGTAGCATCTCCAGCGGATGCGAAACCGCCAGCACGGCGACCAGCGAGGAGAGAGCCACCGGCCCTGAAGAGCATCTCGCGCAGAGTTAGTATTATTCGCAGATTATCACTTATCACAATCGATGAATCGTTTATATCAAGCATTCAGGCAGAATTTGAAGCAAAATTTCGATAAATTTTCCTTTAAACAAATTTTTTTATGTAAACGTTTTTTTTATATAATATAATGTAAGTGGTGCCTTTAAAATTTTTCTCAATTTTTTTTGTGTGTTACGAGCTTAGAACATATATTACTGGAAGGAGAATTGAGTGCTGAAGTCAACATCTGTGCGAGAGAGAAAGGTATAGATTCCCAATTGACTGTAATACGCATGTGCCATTCAGCCCCCACTCTGCTCGTTTTGCCTAATTTCTTATTTTTCGAAAATCTTTTCAAAAAAAATGAAAAACGGAGCTAAGTGGGGGCTGAATGACACATGCGTATTACAGTTAAATGGGAATTACCTTTCTCTCTCGCACAGATGTTAGCTTCAGCTCGACGGTATAGACAATTCTCCTTCCAGTAGTATATGTTCTAAGGTTACGAGTTAGAGTGCAAAGATGATTACATAAAGGAAATGAAGTTACGATAAGGCCTGTTTTACATCACGACATAATTGAAAGAGATAAACTGCGTGTGTAAAATATTTTGACTGGTGCAAGATTTTCTATTTTAGCGTTACAAGCAGATAAGCGAATTACAATTACCTAACGTCCTCGATAGGCTAACCTAATAAATAAGCTATATAATTAACTTTTTTTATGGTATCTATATGTATATACACACGTGTTTTCGATAACATTTTAGTAATGCTGATATCTCTTAAGATATCTAATTCTTTTTATTTGAAACATATCTCTATCTTTGTGAAGTTCTTTTAGAGGGGTATATAACGATATTTACATAATTAAGCCGCGAAAGGGCAGTTGCTCGACAAGTCGTGCCAGTTGGTGCGTGACATATGAAGTTTATAATGTCATGAAGTTGACAAGTTGCTTACCTTTGAAATAACGTTTTCTAGATCAAAGCGATCAGCGCGGGTCGATCAAGAGGATTATCTTTTCGGAGGATCGAATCGGCAGAGGGTCAGGACCGCGAAGGAACTCGGAAGGTTCGCCGCACTTCATGACGTGCGCCGGCAGTCCCCGTTTCAATTCCGTCAATCCCATGAAGAGGTTCCCCTTGAGGAGCGAGGAGGAAGAATCGATGGAGGAGGAAGAAGAGGAGATGGAGGACACCGCCTCGAACATGTTCGATTTCGAGGACGTCGAGGATCTCGACGACGTGGTGGATTATCGGCCGAGGGGAGAGGTGATGAACAGGATCGAGGATCCGCAGAAGAGGGAGAGGCGAGCGAACGAGAAGTATCCTGGCAGGATAGGCCACGATTTTCTGCAGAATGAGGAGACCTCGTTCCTGACTCTGGACTCCCTCGACGAGGAGGCCGACAGCGATGAGAGCGGTTACGTGGAGGCGCCACCAAAGTCTTTACTAGGTCAAGACGACAAGAAAGAAGAGGACGAGAACGAGCATCCGCGATTGGAGCCTTTTGCGAGTAAAAGAGAGGACAAATCGGAGTCGACGTGTAGAACCGACTGCAGCGAGAGTCAGAGAACGAAGCACGAGGATTCTACGTTAGATAAGCAAGAGGAGAGACAAACGGAGAAGAAAGATCCCTTATTGGTGGTCAGCGATAATCAAAGAATCAAGGAGAGGGAAAGGGAGAGAGTGGACTTCAAGTATCCTATCTCGGAGACTATCAGAAAGTTGGCTAGCGCGTCACTCAGGAATTCCAAATCTTTCGAGATGACGAGCAACAATTGCTTGAGCGTTCTAAATAATTTTAAAACCTCCAAGTCATTCGACAGCGTGAAGAATGACGAGATTGCCGTGGATTCGCCAAGTCTTCACCAAAGGAAGCAATTGTTGGCACAGCGCGGTGTCATGGTTTGAAATGTCCCTTTCGAGTTGAATATTTTTCCGATTCTATATTGCAAATCGAACGGAAATCGATGAATAAATATTTATCTGTCAATTTATCATGAACCATCGCAAAAATAGAATTATGTTTTGTAAAAATCGAGTATACAACTAATAGCGGCTGCACCGATTGCACATTTCGGGTGTTGTATGTTCGGCTGGTCGAATGATGCAGTCCCTCGCCAGTGCCGCGTGTTCGTTTGGATTCGATATGCCGCACAGGTGCATATTGAATGTACACAAAGTGGCTTTCACAAATTAGTCGGGGCCAGTGTAGTTGGTGTAATTGCACTATACCCATTTGCACCAACTCTACATTGTGCACTGGTGGCACACTGGTGCAGATTGGTGCGGACCAGCTGAAATCGAGCAAGAGCGTATAAATTAGCATGCAATAGATTTATTAAATTGTATAAATTATTTTGTTTTCGTCAAAATATTTGGAATCGTTTTCCTCATTGTTGGTCATAGACGTGTTCATAGATAAATCGATTCGATGACAAATGCATTTGAGTTCTGCCAAAGTCAGTAGAAAAATCTGTTTGAATAATGCAGCAGTAATTAAGATATTGTTCAAATAATTTGCTAGACTTTGAAAAATCCCGCTTAAATCTTTGAATGCAAGTCAAAATCACTATCGCCAAGTTATAACGAACACTCAGTATCGGGATTCGACTTAAGCGCAACACTCTAAATGATGTGGTCTCTCTAGCTGGTTGATTTCTTGCGTCTGAGGAAAAAAAATACACTAAAACCGACGATACATTAAAACTGACTAAAAGCCATTCAACTAAATTAAATTTGATACACAAAATAAACTAAATCGGGTAGTGGAAAAATCATTATTATGTCACTAATAATTTTCAGATAAGCTATGATCACAACATTATTGGTTTATTCTTTAACAACATGACTAGAAGGATGTTATTTATTTTTTTAATTGTTTTATTGTAAAACTGTCTGGTTCTTGACGTTAGAACTACAGGTTGACAAGAAAAATATACTATTTATGTATATGGCATATATGTACAAGGCGGATGTAAAAATCTTGGAGTTATCTTTGATATCCATGTTCGCGTATTGTAAATGTAATCGGAAATTAGAAGCATCCTGTTTGATAGAACAGCCTCTATCAAATAATGCATGCATTCGGTAGAATTGGAATAAAATCAACTCGTAGAAACATAGTCTTGTCCAATTGCAAATGAGCTGGCTAATTTAGCAATATGACTTTTCGTGTTGTTGATATTAGGCTTCCGTAAGCAACATTTGAACGTGGAAGTCTGTATTCGAATATTAATCATAAAGGGACCATTGATCGAACTATTTAAGCTGTCGACAGTGCACTGTGTCTTGTTGATTATCATGTTAATATTGTTCGATAGACGAATTATTAGTAAACGAAGTTAAGTTTGGAATCTTGTGGAATAGGAGATGTCATAAATCGAAGGCGGTATAATTAAGCAAGATTTAAGTGACCATCACGCTTGTAAATACGACTTTTCGCGAAGTGGAAAAATCGACAAAACATCGTTGCTCGTAATTATTACTACGAGTGAGAACGCAAATAGAAAATAGACACTGGTAGAATACGGCGATTGCGTTCACTCACTCGCGCAACATTCCAACGCAAATCATCCTGCGAACGATCGATAATTATTCTGGTGCGAATACCATATGTATATCCATCGCTATTCGGGACATTCAACAATACGTTTGTCCGATTATTAGTCCTGAGAGAGGTTCAGCGCTTTAATGTGACATTAAGTTTTTATTTAAATGAATATAAACGCGACGTATCCATCATCACACGCATGCTCCATTATATACAAAAAATAAAAAAAACTCGCGATAATTTGTTAAATCAGGAACAAACGTCATATTTCTTTTTTTTTCTATCGATCGATGACCGTAAGAAAAAAAAAACTGTTTAGTGCGTAGTTACAAATGTACTTCGCGCGACAATAATATATATGCACATTAATTTGTCGGTCTGTATATTATTATGACAGAAATCAAACATTCCGTTGCAAGCCGATCTGCAGCAGTAGTACACGTTATTATCGGTAACGACGACGCTTACTCGCGTAACAATAAAATAGCTCAGTGTCATCAGATGAGATCGTCAAAGACCAATATTCCGAATCCGAGCATGCCCGTCGAGGGTTTCGAGCCGTCGACGCGAAACCCGAGAAATATTTTGTGCCAGATTACGGCCAGAGTCTCTATCACGATGATCGTTGTGTACGAAGAAGAGGAGGTATCAATAAAATAAAAGGAAAACTCGAAAGGTCGGAGTTTTCTAGATCCGTCCGAACCTTCCCGATTCCCGACCCGTGAACTTCGGAGTCACCTCCCGCATCTCGAAGGATAAAATTGCATCTGAGGCAGTTCGTGACCAGGACGAGTCAACCGATAATTACGGATAGCGTGCGCCGATAGCAGAAAACGCAAATTGCGAGGTCGTCTTAGAGGCATGAATCCAGGTCAGACGATCAGAAACGTCCAGCCGATGATTCTGATCGATTTTTTCCTATTGTCTATATTATTTTTCGAAATAAAAAAAAATGTGTGCATATATATATTTATAAAATATATATATGTATAAAAAAACATGATGTATGTGTATATATATATATATATATATACCTATATATATGTGCATATGAAATGTAAAATGTGTATATATGTGCATGTGCAAATGTAAAATATATATATATGTGCATATGAAATGTAAAAAAATATATATTTCTTATGTTCGAAAACATTTCATATACATTAATTTCTTATAAATAAAAATGTGTTGATTTATTTATACGAAATTAATGTATATGAAATGTTTTCGAACATAAGAAATATATATTTTTTTACATTTCATATGCACTTGATGTACGTTCATTTTATTTTATTTTATTTTTTTTTTTTATTTATGCCGAAGTCGTGTAATTAGGGAAAAATTGCCATATGTTGCCGTGGCTCATACAAATTACAGATAAAAATGTAGAATTCTTCTTCTCTATGTATTAGAGAATAATTCACTTATATATGTATATAAATCAGTTTTTTAGAACATATTTCGTGTGATATTAAATAAATAATAAGCAAGATGTTTGACGTAGATATGAAAATTCAACAATGGCAAGATGCGGCCTGATTAAATTTTCGCTATGAAGAAAGCAGCTTTAGGTTTCCCACAGAATCTACAATCGAGATGAAATAAGCGACGACGTTCGCATACGCGCTCGCAGAAGGATAATGATAATAGAACTTTCTTTCGTGTGTGTTACTTAGCTCCTCTTCATATACATAAATTTTCTGGTATGATTCGATCGCAAGAGATGGCGGCAGTTATATTTATAATAAACGCGCCGGCAGATAATTAAAAAAAAATAAAAAAACGATCGGGAAGAAAGGCCGAGTGCTAAATTGGGTCGTTAACGCTTTCAGACTCGCAAGGTGCATAAATCAATTAACGATAAGATAAAAGATGTGCATATTATTTATGTATTAATTAATCATTAATTACACATTTTCTATAATCAATTCAATAGGATTTCGTGACAACAATAGTATATGGGATGTGCGCAGTTAGATTTTTTTTTATACAATAACAATAAAATTGAAGAAAAATAACGTGCGCCCAACGAAAGAGGCAGCCGACACAAAATGCAGACAATTACATTTGTTACATTAATAATTTCAATCTCGGGCCGCGTATTGCCGCGCAAAAACGAGAGACGTACGCGTTCTCCCGGCGGCGCGCGGCGTCTGCCCGCGAGGCGGGCCTTGCGCGGAGTCAAGATCAAGATCAAGGTGCTACCAAGGTGGCCGGACCCAGGAGTATACGATAACGCGCCTCGCGCGCGCCCGCGCTGGTACGCGCTGCCACGATATCCTCTCGCTAACACACCGGCACGCATCGGTGTGACCTACTTTAAGCGCGGAGACACGGCGTACGTGTGTACGTATATACGCATCGCACGCCATGGCGAGCGTAAGATGAGGAGAGGAAGGTACAAGTGCCAGGGGTGGAGGGGGGAGGAAGGAATCCCCGCAGCTTCTTCGTCTTGGGCACCTCGCGCGCCAGCGGGAAACCGTCTCGCCTCAAGCTGAACTGTAAAAACGTTATGCCTTGGCGAGTATTATTCGCGCACCCCGGTAGCGGCATTACGCGACAAACGATGCGAATCGAATCGCAATGAGGCACCGTGTTCTGATGAGGATGAGAGCAAAGGGGAAATTCGAGATGAGTTTCACGGGTATATGACATATGAGAAGGAATATTAAAAAAATAACTCGCATTCTTCAATCGTTTTTTATTATTTTATTTTTTCTTTTTTTTTATATCAAAGAAATGGTTTTGTTTAATTCGCTTTTTTTTTAACGCAGCAAGCCTAATTAATTGGCACTCGTATTCCGATTCTGAAATAGAAAAGGAATCCGGGTGATTTATACAAATATACACGCGCGAAAGAAGTTTCTTCGCTTTTACGTCAAATCTTGGAAAGTGGAGAATGCGAGTTTTTGCCTCATAAGCGATACAGCGAAGCCAAAAATTAAGTCGGTCAAATTTTCGTCGATTATACACCATGCTATATCATGTTATTTCGTTTTGACTTATAGACGAATCTATCATTATACGTATAATATATATTATATCACGTACGACATTTCTCTCGCATCTTTCCAAAAAATTAACTCATCAACAATCGATGCTCTTTTTTGGGATTTAAGATTTAAGAATAAGATAAATTTTTTAATTGTTAACATAGTCCTCGTTTTTTTTTTCGATAGTTTTCCTCGGAGAAATTAATCGTATCTCAAAAATATTTGTCTTTAAAGGATTCGAAAAGTATAGAAGGATATCACATATGTTGTATTTTATTTTTAACCAATTGATTTTAACTTCAATCTTCGGCTAAATAATTTAATTATGTTCCAAAAATGAAGCACGTATCTTTCAGATACGCGAAAGAGAGAGAGAGAGTCAGGCATTTTTTGGTAATTCTACGAATCTCGCGTGAAACAAAAAAAAACCCACACACAATCGACTCAATTGAAACCCTGTATGTACATATTTTAATTGCGGCCTTTAATGGGTCAACAAGTACACGACCGGGTCAGAGAGCTCTCGATTTAATCGCGTCGGTTTATAAAAGTGACACACCGGCTGAAACGAGGCATATCCCCGAGTCCCTTATCTCTCGCGCGCGGAGCATACAGCCGCGATCCTACCAGGTGGTACGAATTCGGGGCCATCTCACACGGGGGTCCGATGGGTGCCGCGCGCGCTATCTGAGTAGGGGGGTACACGTGAGCCTTCTCCATAGAGCGCGGAGCGCACCTCGCGCGGCCCCCCTCTCCCCCTCCTTCCTCCACCCCCCTTTCGTACATGTGTGTGTGTACGTGTACGCGGTGTCGTGAGTAGTGTTAACGGCCTTGCTTTATGTGGGTCATGAAACAAGGTCCCACCAGTACGGTGGGGGGAGGGGGGAGGGGGAGCCCGGCGTGCGCTTAACTTATGCTAGTAAAGACGAGCCGATACATACATACATACATACATACATACCCACACACACACACACACGTATACGCACACGGCACAAACGAGTCGCGGCAACTTGCGCTAGCACGTCGACATCGAGCTGATGGCTTTCTACCGGGCCCGAGCTGTGCCCGGTGGTGCACCTTTCCTCCGCGCGCGTAGCCCGACACGGGCTGATCGATCGTATACAGATCTGCGTAGATCTGATCCGCGAAGAGAAAAGGAGAGACAGGAGGAGATTTGCGGGGTGGGCTTGTGCCCCCCCCCCCTCTCTCTCCCCCTCGACGACGCACGCGGAAATTCTCTCCGCGCCGGAATTCCGCCGTAACGTAACGCCGTACAGCGCTCGGCCGAACGTTCGGCAAACAGGATCGTTATATAATGACGATTCTACATTCCGCTGATTTTTATTTCCTATATTTAACGCGCGATAATGCACCGCGCGCGCGCGTATACGTACGTTGATCTCGCGCGTCGCCGTTGCCTTTTATTCCCTCGGAAACCGCGCGGGCGAGTATATAAAGGACGGAGAGTAGAAACGCGATGTTTGTCCGGAAACACCGAGCTTTTGGAAACCGCTTTCTTCTTGGCACATTTGCACTTTCCTCCAAGTTTTACATTACGCGTCTAAATTGTGTACTATAATGCGCCAATGTACAATAATTTACAACAGGGAACGAACGAGACTTCAAATTTTCTCTTCAGATTTATATAAGCGGTCCAATTTAGCATATGTATAAGATATACGTGATATTAGTGACATTAAATTTGCAAAAAAAAATCTGAACGTCAACTTATTATTAACGATGCATTTACATTTTTTAATTGATACACACACGCATATGTATAGCTTGTCGCTTTTAAGAAATCAATGTACTTGTCAACCGTATAGTAATCGCGTCTCTTCGGGTTGTTGTTGGCCGGTAGTTTGCATAAGCGACGCTCGAAAAACACTTGGTTTTCGGTACGAGGAGGGATCGTCACACGGCGATGATTATTAATGATGAGTTTCCTCGCGCTCGTCTCTTCGACGGCAGGGGGGGAGGGAGGGAAGAGTCTCAACGGGGGCCGGAGGAGACTCGAACGCGGCTAATGGGCCGAGCTCGCGATTCGCGACTCGCTTAACGATCAAGTTCGATTTCTCTTGGCATCACGGCAACCGTCGCGGTCACGCACGAGTGAAACCTCATGGGATTCTGTCAAAAATTATTCCCGGCCGTCCCGAAGACGAGGATCACGGCGCGACGTGTGGGCACGTTGAATCGATTATCATAGCTAAAAGCGGAAGCGAAACACGCGAACATCGCCGGACAGCTTTCTATTAATTACCGCAACGACGACGACGACGATACTCGTCTGTCAATCGATTTCAGATATTTCGCTCGTTCCTTAGGATATTTAGAGAAATAGAATCAGCGACGATTAATCGAGCGAGAGCACGGAAAGAACAATTTTGCTGAATCCAGATCTGAAAATAATTTTTGTCAAGTTTTCAAATAATCAAAATAATTTTGTGCGAAAGTCAAAATGATAACTAGAACATCAAAACGTTTTATAGCAGTATTTATCAGTTTTAACAAATTATTCCAACAAATTATTTTGATGATTCAATAAAAAATTATTTTCAGATCTGTTTTTAGCAAAATTTCTAGACCTTACAACATAATCGTTCTTGTTATTAGAAGAGAGGCGTGAACGGTGAATACCTGGGCGTTTACGCGTCAAAGGCGTAATTCTCTAATCGCATTTCCCCGTAAGTAACGAGTAACGACGAATCGTTGTTTTAATTTTTGCGCGGGGCGACCGCGCGCGCTATCGCCATAAATCACTTCGAATCGCAATAACTCTCTCATAAATCACGAAATCGTCATACTGTGCGAAAGCAATCGTCGTATACTGCGCGCGGCAGCGTATCGTCCCGCCGGCTCCTGTCACGCGAAGGCACGCCGAACGTTTATTTCTTCGTGCGTGGAGAAAAAAAAGCTGGACGAATTAACGTAATTCTCTGGATCGGAATTTTCAAGAGCCCACGTAAGCGTTTCCGTGTCTTGCGATTCTTGCATTTCAACGTTCTCTCGGGCGTTCCTCTTGCGTTCGCGAGAGAAATTGTGTGAGGAAGTAACGACACGGAATACAAGCGAACTCGGAAATTCGGATTTAATTAGCTGTTGATAGTTTGCGTTGTCACGTCGGTGCCAATTCTCGAATCGCGAAATTTGATACGTTCAATACCGATCGATTACCAAGACGGCACATTTCGTTCATCGAAATGCACGTACCGGCTCATATAAGAAACGCGGCTGGAAGGGAGCGTACAATGGATAATTACGAATTCCTATTTAAATGGAGCATCAGATAAAGGCAAGAACAGCTAGATATAGCAGTGCCACGTGCGACGAATTCTTAACTGTACCCTTCTCTCTCTCTCATTCGTATACAGCTCATCTCCTTTCTCTCTCACTCTTTTCCTTTTGCTGTTGTCAAGACTCGCTTGCGATCGAGTGTGTTGCAGGGGCAAAAAAAAAAAGAAAAGAAATTCTCAGTATCATCAATCGAAGCGTATACCATTTATTTCGGGATGATTTAATGCCGTCGACGGTAAAACCATCAACCAACGGCGCCCGACGTAACAAACGTGTATTAAATTACTTGCACACGATTAATAATTCACAGTTATTATTAGTCGACAGAGTTAATAGACGATTCTTAACTGTTCCTGACGACGTACGATACGTTTTTCTACATCTTTACGTTCCGTTCTAACACGTACACGTGATCATCGTAAAGCCCAGAGTAAAGAAGGGATTCTCTTTTATTCTTCTCTCCGGAAATACTTTAACAAAGCAGCTCTGATTGTATATATCTTTTAACATCTCTTCATAAAAAAAAAACAGATGTTAACAAAACCGAAAAAATTTTTTTCACAGAGCCCTAGTATAATAAATATATACTTACCAGCTCACCATTTAGTGTCCATCGTTAAAAATAATTAATTACTTTCTTCCGCGGGAAACGGCTTCTTCCATTTATACATTAATTTTCTTGGCTCAACAAATTGGCGTATTCGCGAATTGTCGTAGTCGAGCCCAAGTGACCAGCGGACAGGTCTAATATGCTCCCGGGCGCAACTTTGTTGCGTCGGTGGCGCGTCGCGATATCTTTTGACACAATCTCGCGGCGGGGAAGTTGCGCACCTCGTGAGGACCCGAAGTGCGAGCGATACGCGCCGACGTCGGCGATGGGAACTTTACCACGGGAATGGAGAATCGTGAAACCCATTACCCCGGGCCGAGAGAGACAGAGAGAGAGAGAGAGACGAGGCGGTGTGTATAGGCGAATAACGCCGTGTGCGCGTGCACACTGCGTTGCTCACCTGCCAACCGGCACGTTACTTACCCACCAACCCGCGGCGTCCATTGAGAAGGCGCGCTCCGGAGATGTAACTGTGTGAACTGTACCACTCACATGATCCGAATCGCCTTTAATTATTCGTCCATTTGCGAAATTCTCTCTCCGTATATACCCCCTTATCCCGCTCCAGCTTGCCTCCCCCCCCCCTCGCCCCCTTCGTACGCGCGCTGACGTGGTGTGCGTGCACATTCGATGGTAATGAGAGATGAGCGAAAGGGGAAGAGACACGAAGGAGAGTCCCGCGCAGTCTCCCAAATCGAAAACACGCCTTTTAACAAGACGCGATCTCGCGCGATACGCGCGTTCCCTCTCCCTTGCACGGACAAATCTTTTATTCATCCTCCACACACGCATCGCGCATTTTCATTATCAAACCGACGATGCCTTGATTCATCGAAATATATCTTATACTGGTCGGGCGCGCGGCGGAAACTGGGTGACTTAGCGACGCGTAATGATCTCCTTCTTTTCTTTAATCGACGAGAAGAGAAAACAAGATAGTGTATATTGTATATGTTGCTCGTGCTGCAATACATAATACGTTATTATGCGGCGTGGATATTACAAATTTGCCACTGACGTTTGTCGCTATAGCGTAGAAACCCATCCCGCGGAGAGACGGAAAATTGACGAGATAATCGTGGGTTAAAAGTGTTCCGGTTCCGCTCGGGTGGCCAAGAAATGCATGCAAATCTTTTTACGTGCATCTTAGGAATTAGTTCACGACGGTAGGCAGACAAGAGGCTGACATAATTTACAGTCCGAAGGAATTGCCGTCGTGTAACATTGCAACTCGACGCTCGCAATCGATTCGACCTATAAGAAACTGACCGGATAATCGGAACTGCGCAAACTCGCGTAAACTAAATATAGAAAATAATACGTAACTGAATGTTTATATACACAAACAAATGCAATCATGCGACGTTTCTATAATGTATGACGAATATAATTATATACTTACATATAATTTACTTATATATATATATATATATATATAAAACTTATATATACTTATATAATATATCGCATGCATTCATTTGTGTATTATTTTTGCTAAGAACTTATAGAGGACATTATTTCACACGTTGCGGTATTACCTTTTGGCATCGGCCTTGTAATTTTCACATATATACATAGATATACGACCTTATGTCGCAAGACTTTCCTTAAACTCTCGAAAGCGTGTCGAACTTGAAACGAGCGATTCGACGTCATTTCGATTTCTCAACGGGAATCCGAAAATCTCTGCCGTTCCGTCCGCGATATGACACGGTATTTTGTTTGAATTAGCGCCTCGAAAGATTGGGGCTATATTGAGCGCTTATGCGTGGATAAACGATTCCCCGCGATCGCGCGCGCGCGCGGCCTTCTCGCGGCGAAGCATCCTTCTTCGGCGGATGCAGCCAAATTTGCGCACATAATCGCAAGTATGTCGATTTTCATCTTGTCCTAGTTTGAGCGTAATCGCCAAGATGCGCACGTGTAACACATAAAACGGCATGGGATTAGTAGAGTCCGTACAATTCTTAACTACATGTCGAGAAAGCAGAAAATAATATTTATTGTCTAATTTTAAAAGAATTTCTATTTTCATTTATTAACTGAAATATATAATATATATAATATATATTGTATCATATTATATTATATTATATTATGTATAATAAAACTAGAAAAAAAACAATACCGATAAACTTCGTTCAAATCGTTCAAAAAATTGGCAAGAAACTTTATTAAGGAAGTATAATTATATTTCTACAGGAAATTGATTATTTATATTAATTTGATGTCAGTTTTTACATGCATCGATTATCGAATATATATTTATGATATCCTGTGAAAAAAAAAAGTATTACTCTTACGCTTGCTTTAATTTTTGTGTCTCTACTCAATGCGTATATATCACACGCCTACTCTCTCGTTATTGAGATCGCGCGTCCTACATCAAACGGAAGCATTTACTTATTTCGTATCCGAACTGATACGATAATGGGATATAAAGTGAGAAAGATACATTTACGTCGATTTCCACTTTGTTCAGAAAAAGAGTAATTGTAAAATATGTACTTATGCGCTTTAGTTAGAAAAAAAAAAAAATATATATATATATCGTTCTGCGAATTTTAAAGATGAGTCTAAATCTGAAAACTGACGATCAGTGCATTTAACCGGGTTTTATTACAAATAAGAATTTTAGGAAAAAAAAGAATTTTGTCGATACCAAAAATGGAAAATTACGGTATAAATTTTTGTTTAAAGAAGAAGACTTATTTTTTAAAATTTGGAAAATTATTTCTAGTCATTGCATTGTAAGAAATCTTAGAATCGTGACAAAATCGTCTGTAATCTTTAATATTACCGCTAACCGTGACATTCCTTTTCCGTTTGAGTCCATCCTGACCATAGATCTGGTATTTGGGCCATTTGTTACTCCTTCAACTATTATACTCTATTCCAACGAGTGGTTTTTCCCAAATGGTGCTTAAAAAAAAAACAAGAATTATTTCCTCGTCCTATTGTGAGACAAGTCGAAGGGGAGGGAAAAAAAACGCAATGCATTTTCGCTAACTTCCGCAGCCTGCAGGTCTCGCACGAATTTCGTGTCGAAGATCGGCAGGCATTTTCGTGTGTGTGCGCGCGCGCGCGCGCGCGCGCTGGGTATATGCGCGAGTTATATACAGCTAACGACGCGCGATCGGAACCGTATAGGATAGACAGACCCACTCTTCAGGATCCTGAAGCGAGGCGAGTTGCAAAGTGTGCCGTGTAAGTGGAACATCGCTGCCTGGCACCGACGACGAAGTATACCAAAGTAGTATAACATGGTCCTCCTCCTTCGTCGTACCTCTTTGCCCTTCTCCCTCCTCGTCATTCGTTCTATACCACCACCTCATTCTCCTCCACCTCTTCCTCCTCCGGCCGACAACGACACTCCGCGGCGCTCCTCCTTCGCGTACACGGTGAAAGACTTTCTTTAAGGAGGTTCCACAGAGTAAAAACTTACACGCCGCCTGCTGCTGCCTATACCACCGGCGCCGTGCACACTCGCCGCGAGGAGAGAATTGTCTCCATTGTCTCCTTTGACGGCCGTAATTGATGCCGGGGTCCTCCACGTTGCATCCGGTTTGTTGCGTCTTCTCCCCTTCCTCCCCCCTCCCCCCTCGATATTGCCGGCGATATAATAAAAATGAAATCCTCTCTCGGCAGATGCAGCGCGGATAGACACCGCGGCACGGCAACGCGCGCGGCGCTGATTCGGCCGCGCACGCTCCTTTTCATCCGAAAAAGTCACGCCGCGGTCGTCGGACGTCGCGCGCGGATGCGACTTGACGCGGATGACGCTCGCGAGGATTCGAGAAAAGTATTACGGGCATAACGGGCACGGAGAGAGAAGTTTCGTGTGTATATCAAAGAAACAGCGACGGAAATCTCTTCCGCCGCGGTTATAATCTCGGCGGCGTTATTAGGAAGGATGACTGTGTAATACGGAATATCTTTATTATCTTATTACACACGCGATATGTATAAGGAAGAGATACACTTGGCGCACCCCGTATAATTATCTACAGATTCATCTGCAATCGCAACAATGTTTATCTACAAATTCTCTTCATGTCTGAGAAAGTTTATTGCCGCGAGAGATAATTCTGTATTTCGTTTGAATATCTGTGCACCATTAGGAATTCCTTCCTCGCGATTATTGAAGTTACCTTGATGTATCGGAGATCACAGAAATCCTACTCGCGAGAAATTCTTTTCTCAAATTCCGCGATTGATACACTGCAGCCGAAAACAATTAGGGTTGAGATCTCGAGAGTTAAAGTAATGCAATTTACACGGGGGCGTTCTCTGAATTGTGCGCTAAGAAAGATATTCGAAATTCGAGATGTACGTATACTATGTCACGTACGCTCGCATCCCCGAAGAAGTGTTCCGCTAATTGTTTTCAGCAGTGTATCAAGTTTCATACAGCATCTCGGGTATCTAGGCTACTAAACTAACAGATGGTCGCTGGAATACCGGCGCGGCGTGTAATCATCCCGCGAAATAAATTACACAATCATTGTAACTAATAGAAGCCACTAATTGAGCGTATTCAATATAGCGCACGCATAGTGGCGTCCGGCGCAAAATTTATTCCCTCTCCTTTTCTCTCACATCTCTCTCTCTCTCTCTCGTCCTCTCTTCCATCCCTGCCTGAATGAACATCGACGAGCGGCAATCCGATATCGTCACGCCGCAGAATAAATCGATCTTTTCGCGTCGAGAAGCCTTTTACGCATCCGTGATATTGGGTAGGGTCGGAGAGAGGGGTCGAGGGGGAGGAAGGAGGCCCCCGATATTGAAGGTTGTGGGTACGTACTGTAGCTCTCCGCCAGAGTGGGTCCGAAAAATTTGGGTCACTGGTCCGACTTGGGCACGTCATGGGAACCACGGGCTCCCTTTCCTCCCCTCCCTCTGTAGTGATGCGGTGATGGTTTAGCCTCTCCACTCGTTTGAATCTTCGACGCCCTGGTGAAAATAAAAATTGGAACGTAAGTCGAACGTAAGGGGAGAGTGACCGAAGCGTAAACGAAACTTCTAGGAGGCGAAAATTGGAACAGCGGAATGTAAAGGAAGCGTTAACGCTTCTTTTACACTTCGCTGTTCCAATTTTCGCCTCCTAGAAGTTTCGTTTACGCTTCGGTCACTCTCCCCTTACGTTCGACTTACGTTCCAATTTTTATTTTCACCAGGGCGGTCGTCGGTCCATCATCTTCATTCTCGCGGCTCTTCTCACCTGCGTTACTCCTTCCCCGCGCGCCACTATATAGTCGGCCGTAATCGCTAAATAATGTGTGAAACGATACTTCATTACGGGAGCATATCACTCGTCCTGATTTTTTTTCGCCGGCTTTTTTTTTTAAATAGAACATCACGAGCGACGCGCATTCTCTTTGAGAATTCGCACTTATCTCCGGCAATTTATCTTTCAATACTGCCACCGCTGTTATTATCTTCCTTATATATAACGTCATCTTCTTCTAATTATTTGCATCTGTCTTACAGCCACTCAATCATCCCGCTTTGCGTCTTCTTCACGGCGCGGTGGCGCGGCGCGGCTCCACGTTGCTCCCACAGTTATCCGTTCTGCGTTCATTTTTTTTATAGCGCTCCTTATTTGTTTTGCGGTTAATTTTACGACGTTACACGCGCTGCTGTTAGCTGCACCCGCGAGAGTATCGATACTCTTGCACTCCTTATACGTTTCGTTGTGCGTGAATTAATCTACGGTACAGTTAGTCGTATTGTGACCATGCCTCTGTTTACGATTCGCGTGTACGATCACAAGAGAGCCGTCTCGCGCGTCTCATTGTCGGGCAGAAATAAAAGATCCCGTCTCTCTTACTCTCCTTTCTCTCCTCGTCTCTTTCCCGGCGTATATATTCGCCTTTATATATATATATATCTGAATCTATACGCCTCTCCTTGTCCCACACCGAGGAGACAACATCGCGACGACGACGGACCGTGTAACCTTCGGGACCGTGAACCCGTTATATCATTATATTCAACAATAATCCGCGGTCCATATACCGCGAGCGCGCAAACATCGGGAAACACAAACCGCCACGCAAACTGTCCCAGATCCCTTTTCAACTCCGTCCTTTGTCAGAGCCGGTCGGTAATTTGGCCCCTGTTGTCCGCCCCGCAGAGTGTCACACTCGGCATCCAAAGCTCCGGAAGCTGAGTCGACCCACGGAGATGACTGATTCCGAAAACAAATCCCCCACCTTCCGCGCGCGCGCGCGCGCGCGGGCGCACCGCGGAGCGATATACGCACATCCACGGGAGCGATAATCATCGGCGGTGGCGCGTGTGCGACTTGACCGGATACCGTGACGTGCAAATTCATCCCGAATTTAATTGCGACTCGCATTCAGCGGTGATTCGAACGAGTAAAATTCCGCGGAAAGAACGTATTTACGATCTCGAGCGATCAAGTATCCCACGAGAAACCGCATTGCATGGCGCACCCGGATCTTCATACCTCGCGCTTTACCTTTATTCCACCTTTAAACGTAACGGTAAATTGAAAAAAATCAATTGTCCATAGTCCGCGTGCAGGCCTCGCATTAAGATCTTTCGTGCCCATTACAACATTACGTCCTCGAATCTCAGAAGTGCACGTTATGCGTTTATCATATTACCCTCTCTCTACGGAGCCACCTTTCCGACCGCCGGGACTTCCGTCGCTGCGCGAGCAATGTTTTTTTTTTTAGCGACTATTTATTTTCGATGTTTAACATTATGGCGAATGTTTTAATAAAGCGTCACTGTCAAGTTTGAGCGTTTCACGAAATTGCTGGTCGAGGACTGACCCGGAGAACGCCTGAAAGATATAGAGAGCGGAGGAAAATGCGGAGTCCGGAAGGGTGTATCGAGGCACGAGAGAAAATCTGACAGGATTATATTGCGGTAACAATCATTTAATTGAACATCAAGTTTTCATAAATAATGCACATGTACAATGCATATGACTTTATACAAATTATGTTTCCGTGATCAGCGGCTACCGCAACGGGAGCAGCAGCAACGAGGATTCGAGGATCGAGTTAGCGAGAGGGGTACGCAATAGAGTATGCAGCAAGTGTGTCCGCGCGCTCGACGACTAACATCGAGAACGAGTGAGTGTGTGTCCCTGCTTATTGCGAGAATTATTCCGTCGATCCGTCGAAAACTCGCACCTCGTCAACGACGTATCTTCGATTTAGCGTTACAGGAAAAAAAAAAGAGACCCGTACATAGATCCTTTTATCGCAGGACCGGGAAGTGCAATTAAGTACTTTGTTCGTACAATATTTTACACACGGTGTGAGGTCGTAAGCTAAAAAAGAGAGATAAAAGAAACGGGGCGCAAAGAAGCTTAAATAAGAACGACTATCTTACAAGGTACGCGAAGTAAAGTATCGAGGGATGATAAATAAAGGTAGGGAGAGAACGAGTAGGGGGGAGGGGGGAGAGCGTAAAATAAAAGCGATATAAATAAAAAGAAAATACTACAAGCTATTCCTTAGCGCTACGTTCGGGTTTAGGTACATCTTGAGCGCGAGCAGCACGCGCCCGACTGCGATCATCGAAAAACACCAGTCATTACACTCATTACTGTTAATCATTTTCCTCGCTTTCTTCCACCCTATGGGCTATTACCTTAGCTACCCTCAGCACTATTGACGTTGAGTTACACCGAGAAGTTGTGTGTGCCTTCACGTAACGCAACGTCACACTGAATATTATAGAATAGAAGAAAGCAAAAAAAATTGTTAGTCTCAGCCGCATATAATATATTTCCTACTTGAATAATTTGAGGTGACGGGATATCGAGATTTTATGCTTTTTTTTTTTTTACAAAACTATCCGCGACAGCCCAAACGCTACATATACACGGCAATACACATATAGAGAAAATTTCTTTTAAATAATAAAATGTCCAATCTCGGTTTGTCTCGCGCCAAGCTCAGTATTGCAAATTTTATTACTTAAAAGATACAATACCTCGCAAAATACAGCCGCCGCGAAACGACCGTTATCGTCGTATTGCATTATCCTTGGACGCCGTCCGCCCAAGATCCAGGAGACCACTGTTTTTACAACTTCTTCTTCTAGCGAACGTATAATGAAAACCAGTATAGTACAGTACAGCCGGTATAATAACACAGTAATCGAATTAGTAAAATGAAAATTATTTTTAGATAAACTAACCGTCGTCAACAATTCCGTGCTCGTTACTCACACGCAAAAAAAAAATGTTACAGTGTAATGTTACAATTTTTTTCGCGAGTGAGTATCTGTCGAATTCTCAATAGTTCTCGAAGCAATTATCACATAACAAAAAAATAAAAAATAAAAAGAACAAATCTTAAATAATTTTTCTGAATTTTTTTGTCATATATAAATAAATATATATATATATATATATATATATATATATATATATTTATATATGAAACTTTTCGTATATACATACATACAAGCACAGATGTGTGCGGATGTATGTATAACTAGAGATTTCCTAAAAATTGTTTCTTTTTTTCGTACCGCGTACGCGGAGTCTGTATCAGAACGGAATGTCGGAAAGGAATCACATTTATGAATAAGAATGGACGGCAATCAATGAAGTCATGCACCGGGCACGACCGTCAAAGAGATTCCCAGATAAGTCATACTTGAAGCTTACCAATATTGAAGACACTAACTCTACTTCATTATTGCACCTGTGCTTCAAGAATCACTTGGAAGCACCACCGCCAGACAACAGGCCCATCCATCGAACATCGTGACTCGATCATAGATCATTAGTAAAACTCAGCCTATCTTCAATACGTAAAACAAAAAGCTCGTACCCGCGGATAGTCCGATGCGATCTTAACGCGATGCATCACTGGACCGTGAGCTCCGAACATTATTGAACGCCGAAATAAGACATAACAATAGAGAGTAAGGGTTACTCTTATTCTTTATTGTTATCTCTGATTGTGAGATTCAGTGAACGCTCAGGGTGAACGGTCAAGCGGCTCGTCATCGAAATCCCATCAGACTACTTTTCGAAGGTGCATTGAAGATACAGATTTTGCAATACTTATCTTGATTCCGATGAATCAAAATTAAAATTGTTCACTCAGTCACTACGATCGACACATTTCATCATCAGTACGTATACTTCAAGCGTGTCATGATGACGTTCAATGCGTCCAAATGTTATTATTATATATTCATCTATCTTATTTTTAACAATTATATACTATCTTCTATCTTATTAAATATGTCTGTACGATCGAAAAAAGAATGATCTAATCCCTGCCAATTCTTTTGTGAATCTGTTGGTGCTTAATAAGATGGGCCTTTTGCCTGAAGGCTTTGTTGCACACGTCGCATCTAAATGGTTTTTCACCAGTATGAGTGCGAAGGTGCACCTTAATATTGCTTTTGTTTAGGAAACCTCTTTGACAGATATGACACCGATGTATTGGCTTATCCTTGCCACTCATTAAACCCGATTCCGTTCCGTATGGTAGCGCCGCGGCACCGGCGGTCGGGCCCTTCTTGGAGGGCGAGGCCCCGGAGCCCGGCGAGGATCGTGACCTCTTTCTGGGGTGGGAGGGCGCGGCAAAGGAGGAGTGCAGGATGTCGTCGGGGCTGCAGGATGTGGACACTCGGTTAGGCGGGCTGAGCGGTGGGTACGGGCTTGTTGACGACGGGGTCTCACCACACGACGCGTTCTGATGAAGATTCGCGTTTGCGCCGGCCTGCAGTCTCGCCTGCAACAGGGGCGCGTAATCGAGTTTCTGCGTAAGCAAGTTCTGTAACGCAGAGCCAGCGTGTTGCTGAGTCTGCGTCGGCGGTGTCGTAGTCACGTAGATCTGATGTGGCGCGAACGTACTAGGCGAAGTGGTCTCTTGGGTCTTAGGCGAACAACCTGCCTCGGTAGTAATCCAATCGGCGATATCTATCCAATCCCTCGAGGCGTCTGTATCCTGCTCGGAGTTGGGACCATTCCCGTTGCCTGGCACCGTCGTGTCTGCTATCGCAGAACCGATGATCTGGGCTATGTCTTCCATGTCCTCGTAGTTTATCGGTTGCGTCGACTGCGGCAGTTGTTGTTGCTGATTGTGAGGGTGGTGATGTTGCGGATGTTGATGGTTTTGCTGTTGCTGCTGCGGCTGTTGCTTCTGACTTGCCTGCGGACATGGCGTGCTAGAAGACACAACAGGCGACTCGAAGAATTCCTGATTGGAGGAGGGCGTGGGAGATGCAGAGCCCACGTCGATCGACGATCTTTGACCAGACGAAGCTATCGCATGATAGTGATGCCCAGGGATACCATTGATTTGAAGGTGTCCCGTATAATTGGTGAATGGTGGAAGGGGTAGTAACTTCACGTCTGGCAACGTCTGCTCCGAGACCGTCGTACCTAAGAGCGTGTCCCAGTTATCTTGGAATGCGACGGCCGTCTGCTTCGCATCCGTGACTCCACCCTCCATGAAGGAGTCCTGCCCGTTTGCCCAGCAACCGGGCATCAGCAAAGTGTCAATCTCAGTCGGTGAACTGCCCAACACTATCCCGGAACCTTGGCTGCTGTGCGGCGGCTCGACTCCGGATGAAGTCAAGTGGGGCGGCGCCGCCGGCGGACCCGATTGCGTCTCGTATTTCATCTCCGTTACGATGTCCGATGTTGGCGAAATGGTGTCTATATATTGCGGCAGGGCCGCTTGCTTCACCAGCGATGCGTCGCCGGTGCTTCTTCCCGCGCAGAAGGATTGCTGCTTAAAATTGCTGCGATTAGGGACTCCAATGGTACCGACTATGCTCGCGTTTATCACGGACTCTTCCTTCAAAGTTGGGCCCCTCTCCGGGAAGATGCCTGCGTTGTTAAGCCTGTAACGTGGTATCACGGACGACTCACTCACGAGCTGTTCCTGCTGTTGCTCCTCTCTCACTTCTGGTATCGCCGTCAGGGAGGTCAAGAAACTGTTCCTGTCCACGAAGATGTTGTCACCACCGACGTTCGACAGGATCTTCAGCGTGTTCGGCGTGACGTTATACGCGGACGGATTGTATCGGGACGACGAGGTTGATCCACCACACGAATGCTGTTGCTCCTCCGCGCCGCCACGATACTCCGTCTTGTTCCTGAAGTTTTGGGACGGTAGCTGCTCGTTGTACAGCACGTTAGTGGCGGCCGGCGCCGCGTTGGTAGCGGCGATGCTACGCGTATTCGTCGACGTGGGCGACGTCGTGAATGTCGTTGTGGACGAACCGGAGACGAAAACGTTGCGCTTCTGCGGACACGCGAAACGCTGAGGCTGTGCCTGTGCTCTGTTTGTCCTCGCGACCGTCGATGGCGACGTCACTTTCGGCGGAGTGGTTGTGGGAGATTCTGGTGACGATGGAAGATTAAAGCAGTCGGACGAATTTGGGACGTTGATACCACACTTGTTCGTGGCGTCCGATGGCGAACCGTAATTGTACAATGGAGAATTATAATTCGGTAAGTTATATCGGTTGGTTGCAATTGAATCGTCGTAATTGGATGATTGTTGGCAGGCGTTTTGACATGGAGGCCCGGAAAACTGGTAGTTACTGCTGTTATATTGCGATACCTGCTGGTACTCAGAAATTTCCGGAGTCGGGGGCAACGACGGACGGAAATTCTCTGTACTGTTGGAATTATTGCAACCACCAGCGAAGCTGTGGCACCCTGGAACACAACAAGGACATCGATTGGCAGTGGCAGACTATGAAGGTAAATCAAAACGGGAACAAACATGATATAAGATATTTACTATAAAAAAACAACGTTTCACATTGCACATCTCCACACAAGTAATAACATACTTAAAATACCTTCATTTTTACGTATGTATATATTTCCTTAGGTCCAATATTATTTTATTTATATTACATGCTTAAACTACTACTATTACTACTTAAAAAACATATATTATATAATACTATTAAAAAGATTGTTACTCTTATTACTACTTAAAAAAAAATTAAAAACTAAACTATTTCTAACCAAAAAAAAATAAGGGGACAAAAAAATCATAAATGATATAAGGATAACTCCATTGAGGGATACAAGGGAGCGTTAAATAAAAAGAGGGAAAAAGGGAGTTAATTAAAAAGAGAAAAAGAATCTTCTATGGGGAATTCCGATGTCTCTTCGAGACGGATTCATGCTGAGGGAGAGAAAAGAAGAGAAGATGAATAGGAGCAAATCCGTGAGGTAAGCGAGGCATGCCGTATGCTTGTAGTGAACGCTAGTACGGTGGATAGGTAGGTAGGTCTGGCCGATACGATCCGACGATCGCACTCGCACTTGCTTACAATACACGCATACACACAACTGCACGCGGATGCATCGTGTACGTGGTCGCCCCAACACGTTCACGTATCACATATACCACCCTATTATAAACAAGTGTCAGTATGTGTGTGTATATATATATACATATATATATATATATATATATATATACACACACGCATGGCGCGTGTATACGTGCCGAGTAGGCGCAGATCCCTCTCTTCAAGAAGAAAGACTTGCTCCGGCTAACTGGGTTAGTGGCACATTAGCCAGCCACGACCGAGTACACTCAGTCGACCAAATTGCCGCGTTTAAAAATATATTTTTGTGCCGTGTACAGAACGATGCTATCGACGAGATAAAGGGGATACGAGATATTTCATCTCGGCGAATATTAAAATTAACTCACCCCAAAGTTTCTACTTTTTCTATCATTTTTGAAATTCTTCAAAATTATAAATGATTTCTTCTTAAAATTATGATATTAACATAAAACGTAAGAAAAAATATGTTACTGATGTCTGGAAATTTTTCGAAATAAAAACAAAATAATGAATAAAAAATAAATAATATAATATAAAACGTTAAATAACGTAAAATAAATTAAAAAATTCGGGACTGATCGTTAATCTACTCCGAATTTAACATCTGCAAGTATTTGCAAACACAAATGCATGCACACAAGTAATAATATTATAACATTAACTAATTGTTAAATATTATAACATTTACTAATAATATAAATAATTATTAATAATTATTTATAATTATTAATAATTTAAATAATTATTAAATATTATAACATTTACTAATTATTAATTCTAAAACTACGCATATATATCTGAGACTGGGCATAAATCTTAAATCTTCAACGTTTAGAAATTTGCAATTTGCAAAAGGATCATTAGCTATTCTACTTTTTTTTCTACTTACAAAAATGTAGTCCCACGGTAAATGATATATTTCTATTATATTAATAAAAATTTAAAACGCAATATTATACGGTTGATTTGTTCAATATATCCATTCTGCAGATTTGAGTTATATTCACCATTCCAAATTATACCCTTGTTATAACAGCTCCTATTGGCTTCTGTGGTCAGCTTCCTCATTTCTTGAGCTTTTCTGTCTTGGACTATTTTGTCCCTTGAATTTAGTAATTCTCGCACTTTTCCTTTATCTAGGAATGCAACTATATCCTCTAAATTTTGACCCAAAATACAGTGGCTTCGACTAAATATTGCTGAATAATCCATCTTCATTGGCGACCTGTATATAACAAATAATAATATTAATAAAAATTTCTTTATTGTAAGAAAATACACCTATTTTAATAATTATATAAGTACATTATTTTAGTATTATTAAACTGATGATTATCCATCACCAAAAAAAATGAAAATGTTGACAAACAAAAATTATTGCAAAAATAATATCTATTGCTGTGTGTTATTAGTACTTTTCGATTTTTAAGATTTACTTCAGTCAAAAATTAATTATTGATTGTATGAAAAAAAAACAATTTATAATTATCTGCTAATTGAATCATGAATATTGTATTTAAGAAGGGATTAAATTCAAAATTTTTTACATATAAGCCATTTATTTTATTTAGTTTTGTTCATCGCAAAAATGTTTTATTGCAAGATCAATAAAGCAATATTGATGCAACTTTATTAAAATCTTGCAACTCTACATTTTAATGCCTTAATTAATATAATGATTAATATTGCATTTACAACACTGCAACACTGCAACGTTGAAAATGTAGTGCATAAGTAGTGAATTATACTTTATATTGGCCTATTTACATCGCTATAAAGTTTATTTGCGTGACCAGGTGTGAAATGTAATAAGCAATCTGAGGCATTGAGAGAATTCATGTGGCAAAAGTAAAAATTGTGAACAATAGAAAAGCACAGAGAGTATATTATTGTTATAATTGTATTATTGTTATATTAGAAGAATTGGCAATAATTTACAAGAAAATCAACTAATTTATTAAGAAGCAGAAAAAGCATACTTAAAATTTATGTTATTATATAAATAATAAGCTTCTTAGTTAACTTATATATTAATCGAAAAAATTATTAATTAACTTGTAAGTAAATTAATTATAATTTGTTAATAGAAATTAGTAATACTATAATTATCGAGAGAGATGAGCCGTGTATATATTACAATAATGTGTTTGTGCGTTAATATGTTAATGCAAATTAAAACTCAGTGCTATTCATTATTAATATGTTAGTTATACATTTTATTTCTGTACAACTATTAATTGATCATAAGTATGAATAGCAATAATTAATTAATCATGTTTACTCACCTGTATTAAAAAATATCAGATGTATTGAAACACTATTTTTAAGTATTAATTTCATGGGAGCACTTGATGAAATTTATTGTTCAAATCGATGCTTCGAAGACAGATTGCAAAATCAAGATAGATTATCTCTAATTAATAGTAAAAATATTTCTAATTAAAAAGAATTTATCGAAATGGACGAAAATAATTATCCATCAGTATTATCAATTTTTATCAAAATCTATCTATGAAAATTTATATGTCACACTTTAAATCGCAAATGTCTTGTAAGGGCCTCTATAACGTAAATTCAAGTTTTATCAATTTACAATTGGTAGCGATTGAAATTAAAACGGAA
This sequence comes from Wasmannia auropunctata, assembly GCF_000956235.1. Taxonomy (NCBI): domain Eukaryota; kingdom Metazoa; phylum Arthropoda; class Insecta; order Hymenoptera; family Formicidae; genus Wasmannia; species Wasmannia auropunctata. The sequence continues at coordinate 1,102,545 of NW_012026791.1, read as the reverse complement.
AAATGGATACAAATACCAATACTCGGAAAAAGAAATAATCGGCAAAAAAAATATATCGAAGATACGAAATTAAAATGCTACACGTTAATATGACATGACAATGCAAACACATTTCTGATACATCAATTTCCTGACTTGCTACAGATAAATAGAAAGAAAAGGAGAAAGAACAACATTTCACCCTTCCGGATGGTGGATTCTCAATGCAGCCGCTGCTGCATAACAATTACGCACTTCCGAAAAAATCCATAGAAGCGGTATAAATCCACCTGCCGCTATCTTCCGCGGAAAAGAATGACCCTTATACTCACGCAGGAGTAAGCGCCCTTCATTGCTCGCATCCTGTCGCGCGAGAGGCTCAAATTAAATATCCCTTTTTCTCTCAGTCTCTCGATTGACGTATCCGCGTGGCCGCACGGTACACGTCATGAGAAACGTGCAAATCGGTCCCGCGTGTCGCCCCCTCTCTCCCTTTCCCTCCCCTCAAGCATCCATCGTCATCGTCGTCGTCATCGACATCGTCATCGTTATCCTTCTCTCGCAAACCTCCCTCCCCCCCCCC
>NW_012026791.1:1087311-1101963 GCF_000956235.1 Wasmannia auropunctata | reverse complement strand
CGCCGCTCCCCTTCTACCCCTTCCGCTTTTCTATACCTTTCCTCATTCTGTCCGGGACCGACTTCGAGTCCGTCCTTGTCGTTGGTTGAAGTCCGTCCTTGTCAACGGTAAACATTTCAGAATAGGTACCCCCTCCTCACAGAACTGCCCTCCCGCTCCCCCCCTTCCCTCCTCCCCCGCCCCTTCTTCGGCACTTGAGAAGCGAGAGGACAGGGGGTCCTCTCTCGCCGTGTACCGTTATCCAACGGCGCGGACGCGGCTTGGCGCGATCGCGCGGTGGGCCCGCGCGGCAGGATCGATCGGGCCTGCTTTTTCGGTCCTACGACGATGCCTCCGTGGGCTACTTATCAATGGGATCACCGGGTATCGGTGCGATACGACAAATTCGGCCGTACCGATTTGCGCGGAGCCGGTGTTTGCGACGTGTTTACGGCCCGTGTTATGCCCATGTTTCTCCCTGTTAAAATTTAAAGCGTCGTTAGAGTTTGAGCCATCACCCGAACGCAACGGAGTTAGCCGATCGAAAAAATCTTTTATTCATTCTTTAACACGCTCCTCGTGGACATTCCGTTTCGTATTCTATCTTCTTAATTGTCATTCTATCTTGTTGTGTTTGATCCTTTTTTTTTATATATTATAGCAGAATTGGTGTCGTGAAATTTACGACAGTAATAATATATTCGGTTATAAATCATTTAAAAAGAGCACTGAAGCAATATACTTCGTAGATACTATTAACGAATAAATTATTTCGATATCTCGTGAGAATATGCTGCATTTCCTTCGATACAGATCTGACATGTCTGATCCGTAATGTCCGTTTTCTACTTGGTATCTTGTAACTTCAAATAGTCTTTTATTTATACGAGCGCATTATATCTCGCGGTTTCGTTCTTTTCTAGTCTTCATTTTTTCATTCTTTTCATTAGATCGTGAAAGTCAGTATCTTCGCAATTTTTGGATCAACATTCAATTAATAATTGTAATCCAATTAGTCATACGAAAGATCTTCTATATCTGATTTACAGATTTTTACAGTGATCTTCACCTCTGTGATATACAGAGGTGTTTTCTCATTTCAAAATAAATTAATAAGGACGATGGAGACGGATTAAATATTTATTAAAAATTGTTATCTTATTTTACTTTTATAATCTCTGTAAGCGTCCTGAATGAATTCTCAAGCTCTTCCTTTTGCATGGGAAATTCCTAATTTCTTCCAGGAAACTTCCACTGCAGGAGGCAATCCCGGAACGAAATCCATCGGCGCGTGTAGTCACGTGCTCCGTGCATGTGCACACGCATTTCGTTCGTCTGTGCGTGTCGTATTGGTGCGTATACACGCAAGGGGGTACCCGTATCCCATTCGTTCGTTCATTCGTCCTCACATCGGGGGCCCACGAGACCGTCAGGGGGGGCCGCCGCCACCGCCGCGCCGTCGTCGTTTGCGAATATCCGTGCCGTGACTACAAGCCGAAACCATACCGCGCTCGCGCCTCGAGCCGCGCTCAGTGGGGCGGCCGAAGTAGGCCGGAGCACCGTTACAGCCGGCTGCACGGCCGAAGCCTACGCAAATCGACTAGATTTTGCCCGAATGGCTTTCCTTTTCGTTGTGAAAAATAGCGCGTGCGAGCCGCCGCGGTTTCCGTGGCGACCCACTTCTGGCGCGAGCGACCATGCGTGCGATTTTCCTCGCGGACTCCTGCCGCCGCGCGTCCTGGACCTGTCTCACGCGGGCGACAATCAGCCGCGCGAAGCGTCACTGATTATGTTCCTTCTCGAAATTCCACGCGCTTACGTTTTCATGTATATATACATCTGTATACACGTTAATATTTATATTTGTACTCTCGGTAACGTTTAAAGCTTCGAATTATACACGTAAACATGTAAGTTGCGATTTATCTTTTATAGCGGTTCCGTTCGCTATATGGTTATTCGGAAACGCGGAAAGCGTTAATCTCTCCCATCGGGCCGATCCGCGCGTCATCCCGCCAGCCAGCCGGAAGAAACGCGGCGCGGCGCGGCGCGGCGGCACACTTGTTCGCGCGATGACTATGCCCGGCTAAACTATATCGGCACGTATACTGGGGAACGGAAGTAGGTCGAGGCACCGTTACTGGGCAGCCGAGAAGCTCGGGAGGCCTACGCAAGACCAGTCAGATTTTGCTAAGCGTCCGCGCCAGCCGGCCAGCCGCAGCTTTCCTTTTCGTTACGAAAAATGGCGCGTGCGAAATGCGGTTCCCCGTGAATGACCCACATCGGCCCCAAACAAGTCACGCTCGCGCGCGAAGAACGCGCTCTTCGTCCTCGCTCGCTCGCACGCTCGCTCGCCCGCTCGCCTCCGTCGATGGGCGACCGGTTGGGAACCGCTCGATACCCGTGACCCACACCGTAGCACGCAGAACCAGACGCGACCAAACGTGAAATTCATTTCCATACTTCCGTGTCCGGCTGTACGCGGAATGGATCTTTTCGCCTCGTTACGCAGCCGCGACGGACAACGCGTTCATTCGCGTCCCCGATTGAACTCATTTAATTCTTTTTAAAAACTTCGCTCTTTTTTTGTTTTTTTTTAATATTACATTTTTTTAATTGCAGTTGTAATTTTAATCTTTTGTTTACTGAGGATTAAATTACCCCTTTTTACTAATAATTTTGTATACTCTCTCTTTCTTCTACTGTTTCATGTAGAAACAGTGAAATTTATTATTTATATTTATTATATGTATATCTTAAATATAACCAATCAAAAAAATTATTTTTCACGAATTGTAAATTATTGGCGCGGTAAAAAAATTCGTAGGAAAAATCACAAATTATATTGCAATTATCAATTGAAATTTGAAATTGAATTTCGTAATGCAACAATTAAAGGCAGAAACGACAAAGCGCGAATGGAAATGACGTGCTTGTACTCTATTTGAAAGAATATTTTAATTTTATCAAATGCTAATTGTAAGTAGAAAACATTCGAGTCTGACATATTGGATATTACCGAATGAGATGTGAATATTGCAGGTATTTGGGAAATTCCGTTAGTAGATTATCCTGGTTAATTGTAGCTATGAGTAAAACCCTTTGGTATTCGGAAAACTTTTGATATTTCGGAAGGAATGCAGGCGACATTTAATACATGCACTGGTCGCGACGACTTTCGCGTTAATTTCTTACAAAAAGTCGATAAGTCAAATGAGGGTACTATCTTTTAACTATCTTATAACGGTGTATTAGAGCGCGGTTATATTCATTAGTGACCCCATAAACGCCGATTGCCATTATGTGGGTATATAGGAAATGTCACGACGATATTGCTACATTTCTTATTGATTCGACTATCGATTTTCTCACACGGCTTACGTCTTTCGAAAACGCATCTATCTATAATATTGACAAACTCGGATATCATGATTTGTCCTATGTTTTGATACTAATTTTATATTCGTATCATAAGCTTATGCAAGATGAACGGTAAAATCTTCGGAATCTCAACTCGCTAATTGACGGAGCATCCATCTGTTAATATGCATGATCTCGAATGCTTCACGAATAATTCAGACTGCGATGTTCCCACAAATATCATAATGCTGTTAAATATCTTGTAGATAAGGTATCATATCTATGGCATTATTTATTATTAGAATTTTATAAAAAGGAAGTTCTAATAATCCATTAAAGAAATATCTTCAGTATCTCTAAAAAGAAAGAATTTTAACTGCTTGTTACAAATTGATCATTTCTATTAGATATTTAACTTCGAAAATATTTCTCTAAAATAAGAATACAGTTAGATAAATATTCAATATGAATTTAAAATTATTTTTATAGAAATTATAAAATTGTAAAAGTTATATAGGTTTTGATAATAATATATAGTTCAGTATAATATTTTTACCATCGCTATAAAGTTACATATTTAAAAGTAATCCGATTTTTTATAAACAAACTTTTTATAAATTCTTATTGTGCAACAGTGGGAAAAAATTTTTAAAGTATCTTGAGAGACATATTTTATTTAAAATTATCTTATAGATTGACGAAGCCGAAATTAATTTGTTTACGATCAAATTTTAGGATTAAAAAGTATCCAGAAAATTGATAAAGGATCTTAAAGCGGATAATATGATTCAAAAAATTTTAAAATTCTCGCTGATAATAATCGTCATTGGAGCGATGTGTGCTAAGATCAGAATGCGCCGTGGCTAGATACGTATAGATGCGTGCGCGAGGTATAAGCTGGCACCGCTTCGCCGTCGGAGAAAGTGCGACGACCCTTAAGGTAAAGGTTAAAGACGAAGAGAGATAGCACGGTGTCGAGGAAGTGCGCGCGGACTGGAGAATATTCGCATACCGCGGTCGAGCCCGAAACAACACTGGTTTGTCGGCATTTCATATGGCACTTTCGCCGCAAGGACAAGTCGCGTACGCACCAAGTCCGAGCACGCTATCGGAAGAGATTTCGAAGGCCGCGGACAAGCGTCGCGCGCTGGCCAAGCGATGGAAAGAGAAATGAGTCTAAAAAAACAATTTAACTTAATTTAAAAAATTAAGGCATTTAAATTAACATTAAAAAATCAAGAATGTTGTTAATCGTTAATACTTTCGGGAAATTTTTCGGATTTTTTTTTCTCTCGTTATCCACAATCCACGATTTTGTATAGTGACTTGTACCACGTATCTAAAAATAGATCTAAAAAAAAGGAACACGATTTTTCGGGAAGGGGATTTTTCAGAAGATTGAAAGATAGGCTTATTTTAAGGATAGGCGCACGTCGATCTACGTATGCCTATGTATGGGCGATCGCCCGTCGGACCGACCGACCATCACGGATGACTAGGCGCGCGGATTCGTGCGATCGTAGACGCCCGTGGACACGACCGTGGGCGATCGCCGCCGGGGTCCCGTACCCACGGACGGCCGTGAGCGACCGTGGATGCGGCTCACGGTATAGCTATAGGCTCTACGGAACCGACGAGTCGGAAGACCTCCCTCTCCCTCCATCCCTCCCTCCGACGGAGTACCGGTTAATGTGGTACACTGACCTACTCTCTAGCCACCGCGGCACCGCAGCGAGGATACCCCACCACACTTGTTGTTCTGCCGTCCTTCTCCCGCAGCCGGCTACTTTTTCTCTCTCTCGTCTCTTTTTCCTCTCTCTTTCCTTGTCTCTCTCCCGCATTCCCTTTCCGCTTCTATTTCTCACCATTTCTTTCTCACGTCTCCCTCCCTCCGCCCCCTCCCCCGGCCACCTCTCACTCTGCCTCTCTTTCTCTTGCTTTTGTAAAATTATTTCGTTTCAGCGAAATGATGCCGGTGTGTGAAATGTCACTGGATCACTGACGCACAATTGGTCACAAATAACAATGTCTTTTATTAATTTTTAATTTCAGCGCATTTTATTCATAGCGCTGTCTTTCTTTAATATTTTGCAAAATGATCGATTACTTATGCAGTGCATAAATTTCTAATTAAGCGTTTACATCCCTCCGAAGAGGGTCACAATAAATGCGGCGAAAGTTATAAGTATATATAAACAAATACATATCCACGTTTTATGCAAAACTTAACGCGTATTGCATTGTGGACTATTTAAGCAACGGATTGCGGACATCTTTATGCTTTCGATCATTTAAATAATCTACTGTTAATTAATTAACTTTATTGGAAGTATCATATGTGGCAATATTTTGTCCCTAATGGCCCGCAATTACGTCTCTCAAATCCCAACCCTAATACCACGAAACGCCTGCAGCAACAATTTGCTTTACAATTTGCGACGCAAATGCAGAAAAATAAAGTATATGTTCACCATATGTTAAGACATTCTCTGCATTAGCACTCTATTCGTGCCAATGTACAGGATGTCCCAACACTTCGTTTACACTTTATTTTCGTGCCGTAAATCGTGAAGCGCTCGATGCGAGGTGTCTTACAGAATTACGATTGGAATTTGAGGGAAACGATTGTGAACCATTAAATATCGTCAATAAATTTAATAAATTAATAATAGCATATTTTATCGAAATACATAAATTGTTCAATTGAACAGTAAACTTTCAACATAAATCACAATCCTTCGCTCTTGTGTTAAAATATATCGACGATATAACTGTAAAGAATATCCTTACACATGGCGACAGATTTTGAAAGACTTTGCAAATTCAATGGGCAACGAGACAAAAAATAAAGACGTTTTTGCTTCAACCGCCGTTTTCCGTTGAAAAACGTAAGTTATGGGAAACATACGTATCCCGACGAACAGCGTCGCCCTAATAAATTATTCGATCTCTGAGTAATAAACTGACACGATAATGCCGCAATTTTAGACTCATTCGTTTACGAAGATTACCGACGTTGAAGAAACCAAAAGCTGACATAAAAGTAGACTTAGAAACTTCGCAAAGACTTTTCTCTGCGTCTATTTATTGCGTGAAAAATTCTTGAATGAAATTTTCATCATTGTCACTCGATCGGTCTAGAAGATTAGCCTAGCTCGAGGAATTGTGCAATTTTAATAAAGCCAAAGACGGAAGATATTCAACTTAACGTCCATCAATATTCTAACACAATTACACGGCCATCTCTCGCGATAAATCGCCGTCGATTCCCTATACAATGTTAATCGAGCGATCGAGGTAACGTCCCCATCGAAATCGAGCTGCGGCGAAGAGGAGCCCGTTGCATAAAAAGCACGCGCCACTAGAAATCGACGACCTGACACTGAGACTGTCCCGAGCCAATCGCGGGTTGGTATCGTGGAGGCAACGAACCGCCTTACGAGATGTCTACAACCTCGAGCAACAAGTCCGGACCCCCCACTAGCGAACGGGCGAGGAAGTCGTTCCGGAGAAATTTCACCGCAAACCTAGCAGCCTCCGTCCTCGTCGTTATAGTGTACGTGATTTACGCCGTCGTCGCCGACGCGACGTCGATATCCGAATATCTATAACAGCCAATACTCAGTTTTTGCAATATGCCAAGAAACCCCTCTGGGGAGGGAGGGAGAAACGTGAAGATATAATCGCGAAGACACATACCGAGCTTCTATTCGCTTTCGAAGTAACTCGGATTAGCCTTAAATGGAAAGATGAGATAACGCGCTATGAAATTTAATTTGTAGTGTGCTATTATATTAACAAACTCGCGACGTCATGAGGCTATGGCGGCATCGAAATCCTCAAGTTTCTAAGCTCAGAAGCACATCATAGAATCTACGTGAAAATTATCGCGTGAACGTTGTGGATCAAATATATGTCCAGGCACCCACGTTTTCTTTCTTAAGATTTTTTGTTTCTATTATATAAGATTTCCCTTTCGGTCTTTTGAACGGTACCTTGTATTGTCCAAGTATTGCATCTATCTCTATCCCAGAACGAAAATAGTCTTTTCATCAGAAATTTATTGCCTCGGAGGTCTCGAAGCCAATTTGCCAGAATACCTGCCAAAACGGGGCTTTTAGATGCATATACACCAATTTATTAACCAGAGAAAATTAGCGTAAAATTTTCGTTTTTAAACATCCGGAAACAGACATACTTTTCAAAGATCGGACGTATTTTCTGGCTGACAAAAACTTTTTCATGACATTTTCACCGTTAAAACGGAATGTGACAAAGCGCACACCATAATGCGGACTACGTTGCGGGAAGAAGACTATACAGTAAGACTTGCCTTTAACCCGAAAGTAGTGATGAAAAAATGCTTGACCCTTTAACCTCTTTTAATCTTGTAAGAAAATCTTGTACATTTCTACACATATTGCTTTTTCTTAATATGATTTCGACAATTTTACAAAAATGAGCATACAAAAAAAAGTTGATACAATAGATAAAATATTATATAACACAAAAAATTATTAATATTTTATTAACATTGATACGAAATCAAATTTTAGTAGTAAATAAAAAGAGGATAAATTAATTTTTATTTCAATAAAAATTGCTATAATTGTATACATGTATATATATGTATGTGTGTGTGTGTGTGTGTGTGTGTGTGTGTGTGTGTGTGTGTGTGTGTGTATGTATATGTGTGTACATGAGTGCTACCAACCTTGCAATCTATACGATCTAATAAGAAATTTTTAGAAAACATCTAGAAATTAATCAAAATGTGTTGTTTCATATATCACAAGCCTCTGATTTGAGTAGATTCGGTCAAAAACTTCGATTTTAGAAGGATTTTAGAGGATTTCCTTCCACTTCCAGAATTTCCAAATACATTTCGAACATAAACTTGACCTTGCCCTAACGCGTCGATACGATATCGGTAAACGCGATGTGGGCTTCGATCGATTCGACGCTGTCGCAGAATTATTGACTCGGCCGCACAAATAGACGACTACTTATCGTGAGTGGCGAACGAAGTTCTATCGTTAGAAAGCGTGGTAATTCGAGTGACGTATGTGGCACAAGAAGTACTAGACGGCAAACGATTCGTAAAATCATGGAACTCCACTACGGCCGAGGTTTTTCGTGATATTCCAAAAATTCTCTGCTCCTAAAGATTTTGCCAATGACACAGGTGTTAACCGCGTAATCAATAATATGAATTAGCCAACGACGCAAAGCATTCGATAATATCAATAGTTTTTTTTTTCTGCAATTGCATAGTTTGTATTAAGTAATCAATCGCGTGATTTCTATTAAATAAGTGCTAACACATAAAAATGTCCTTGATAAAAAATATGAATGAAGATTACAGGCTAGTATTAACCACCAAGTTCAGGTGTATAAGATAATATAGTATTCAAATTATTATATTAACACAGCATAATTCTATCATAGTATTTATTTATATCTATTTTTATATTTTAAACTGGTTAGGCTTTAGAAAAATTTTAAGAAAACCATGTATGCGGATTGGGGCAGATGTACATGTGATATGATATTCAAAATACGCTTTTTTACATATTCGCGCAATAGTATTCGATTTGTGAGTAGCGATATTAATTTCGATTCTTACGGATCGTCTTCAATCAAAAATCGAGAAGTCGAAATTGATATCACTACTCACTTAGCGAATATATCGAAAAACGTACTAAAAAAAAGTTCCTCGAATATCATATCGCACAGTCATTTGCGCGTCAACCTGCATATATAGTTTTGCTTAGATTTTTCTACTTTTTAAATTTAACTAGTTTAATACATACAAGCTAGAATAAATACGTAAATAATTGTGAAAAAATATATGTATATAAATATTACGAGCGAATGTTATATACAGAGTCTTCCTGTATTGTTGATATCGTCCGAAAAGAGAGAAAAAAATCGTTTAAATAAATTATTTAAATTTGACAATACAGTACAGACAAGATCATTAAAGATTATTTATACTTACGAAGGCATAAATATAACTTCCCGTTTTTCAAATTTTTTCAGGAGCAACGCTTATCATATGAAATTATTTTAATTTTCGTTTTCGATTGATCTCTTCGCGAGGAATCGCACTCTTCTCAACTGTATCACAAATTCGGAAGCGCTCTGTATGAAACGTGCATGCTGAATCTCTCTAGTTTTCATGAACATCCAAATGCGAAAAATCGTAAAACGTGCTCGACCATTTTCCGACAAACAAATTCAATTTTTATCGTTTTATTTTTCTTTGCACATTATACTGCGCATCGATACATTCATGCAAACTAAAGAAGCATGCTCGTTAATAAAAAGAAACATACGTAGAAACATCCATCGGTAACTTACGTATGAGTAGCTTGGTATCCAGAATGGTTTCGTTGATGGGCCTCCACCGCACAAAGGATCTCCTCTTATAAATCTATCCAAAGAGCGACGCACACTCTATCACCCGATCGACCGGCTTCCCCCCCCCAACAATGGATATCAAAGATTTTTTTTCTTAGCACTTTTTAGATCCGCGCGATTCACCTTTTCACGGCGGAGTACCGAGGTAGGAACGCGACGCGGCGCAAACGTATGTGACAAACAGCACTGTTCTTTAACACAATCGCGAAGCACGAGCGGAATGTACTGACGACGGCCGAATATATTGTGCATAGATTCATCAGAATTCGTCCGCGAGAGGATTAGACACGACTAATATTAATTTCAACTCCACTCCCGTGACTCCTTCGCTCCTCCTCGTTTCACCGTCCCGCGAGCCACAGGTTGACAGGCGTGAGCGAAGACCGCCGTGGATCACAAAGAAGGATTCCCGCACAAAGTCCTTGACCTAGCCCAGGCTCTCCTCCTGTGCCTCTTCGATCTCTGTTGTCCTCGAACTTCATTCATCAGTATTTCCATCGACTTCATGGGCCAACGACACCCGAAGCTCCGTTTCTCGCTGACCCACTTACCCCTTCTTCTTCGATACTTGTGAATTCTTCTGTTTTGTCAATAATTATATTTATTGATATATTGCAATTTCAATTTTCGCTGACAATTTAACTTCGCTCTGCGCTCTTTCTCCCCTACTCTTTCTATCCGCCTCTTTCTTTCTCGCTCTATCTCAGTTCTCACAAAAGCTTGCAAAGCACTGCTAAGCTCCCATGTCATTTGAATTATGTCGCCGAATGTCGCTGATCGTTCAAAACGAATTCTCGTCTCGGATTCGATTCCTCAGCACATTACACTAGTCCACCGAGAGACCGTTTCACGGAAATCGATCGACCGAAATTACGGGTTCACGTGTCCACTGTCACCAGGAAGATCCCGAGAAAGAATAAAAAAAAAAGCACGTCAACGCGGAAGTGTGTTCTTCGCGCGGCACCGGCGATCGTGGTGGCTCCGATAATACGTTCCGAGCGCGTCTACTACTCCGGGCGCCCTTTCGACGTCGCGAGAAGGGTAGGCATCTCTCCGTGTAGGATTCACCGTTTCAACGGTAAGCACGAGAGAGCGCGGCTCTAAGTCCCGAAAGTAGACCAAGTAGAAACGTACTGTCTGACTTGTAAGCCCTTACTGCTACGGGCCTTACGATAGCAGTCGACTGGGACTGAGGCCTCGTTACAACGATCCGGGAGAACTGCGTGGACCCCCCACTCGAGCAACGAGCGTTGTTCCTCCCGCTCCTTTCTCACTCTACCAGTCGCCGCTGCTCTTCTTCCGCTATCTACCGATGTGCTTTCCACCGCCCCTTGCATTACCCGTGCTACCCTGTAACACCATCCCACCATCTTTGCATCCGCGGTGGATGGAGTCGCACGACGGAGCGATCTTTATAACGGTGCTCTTATTGGGTAGTCTCCCCGTTGTTGAACATTTGGGATCGGCCCACTGGCGCCGATCCCGAAAAAAAAAAAAACTTATACCTGAGGTATTGCCAGCCACACATCTTACCAGGACGTAACAACAGGAGCAATCTCGAATATTGGCATATCTTCTAAATGAGAGAACGTATTATGTACGAGAGTCACTGCGTTGATATTAAAATATCCTATGGAGAATTGTATCTTCCGTGAAACAAAAAATATTCTTTTATTATTGCCGCTCAAAATTTAATTTTTAATGATATAATATTTTTACTACATACTTATTATATACAAATAAATTTTTTTAAGCAATAATAATTAAAATGTATTATATTATATATTTTATTAAAATTTAATATTTTTGATATTTATAGTGAAAAAATTGTAACTCACAATTAAATACGTAAAAAGACCTACTGTAGCACACGGCGTATAATTAACATTTTTTTTAATTTTAACGTCTTAATTATTTTTGGCCTTTCCGCTGTCGGACTGGCCAGAACTTTGCGCGCGGCAAGCGGAATTATTGGGTCGAAAAAATAAGGACGGCTCGCAATGACGATTCGAGCGAATCGATTCGCTTTCGACGGGAGTTTCCTCGTCGTTCTTAAACGTTATTCCACGTTTAATATTAACGACGGCGGGCGAACGAGAATACTAGAAGATTAAAATTCAGAAGCGAGAAAAACGGCGAGCGCACAATTCGCTGTTTTTTTTTTTTTTTTTTTTTTGAGAGAGGCGATGCAACACGTATACGCCAAGCGTCGTGAATTCATATTGACCAACGAAGAATTCATTCTCCTTGCGGCGCGTTCGCGTTTTGAGTTTAATTGGCAGAAACGAGATTTCGAAATGTTACACAGTTACCTTCACTAATAACGCGCGCGACGAGGAAGAGAGGGGCGGTTAAAGCGAAGAAAAAGAATATGAAGAAGCGAACACATGGCGGGCAAATGGAAGACGCGCGTCCGGATTAGTAAAACAATAGATTTACAAAATCATTCTAAATTTCCTCCTTGTGACATATACGCGAGAAATTAAAAGTAAATTAATCTAAACGTAAATTGATTGTATAAGTAATTACACACGCAAAATATTGCACAAGAAGCATAGAAATATATAATGAATCCTCCCATTCTCCAACATAATTTTATTTTGGAGATTTTCATGTGTGGAATAAACATCAATTTACACACAGTCAGAAATTTAAAAAAATCTAAAAAATTAAGTAGTTCGTTACAAATTAAATAAAACTAATTTTATTAGATATATACTCCAATTTCAATATATTTAAGCATATATATAATAGACTTATCAAACCTAGTCAAAACTCGTTTATGCCACGATTCATTTATCAAATGCTAATTTCGGTCTTTAGCAAATCTTGCTGAAAGTGCTCCGCAGGGCTCCATTTTTGGCACCAAGGTTGCGGAAGCCCACAGGCAATTGAGGCAGCCTTTGTGCGAAACGTGCGCAGCGCGCTATACATTTTCCTGGTAGGACTCGAGAGGCCTCAGGTAAAGGGTTCGTACGCTTTCAGCACATACCTCGTCATGGTCTCTTATCGCAGCCATTGAACGCGCCGCGAGCGCGGATCACTCGCGCCGAGGCGCGTTGCGTATGATGCATGCAGTTAATTATATTCTTTTCGCCGCTCGCTCGCTCGTTTACTCGCTGTCTTTCTCTTTCTCTCTCTCTCTTTCTCCTTCTTTCTCTCGACGGCTACTTTACGGAGCGGAGCAAGTCAGCTTTGCCCAGGACACATCGCGCATTCCTTCGCTATTTCGTTATCGGCATATTTCGCGTAACATGCCCCTTCATTAATCCCATTTCGCCGTCAATGATACGTGGGAAATAAATCTGGAAGAGAGACGCTATTAATTGTACCTTTGCTCCTTCATTGGCTTTTTCTCCAAGCTCTTTCCATGTTACATTACATTATTGTTTTTTTTTTTTATATAATTAAAATCGAAATGTCATACAAATCAACATTGTTCTCCACGTAATTAATCAAATTGGCCATCTAAAACCTTTCAAAATTGTATTTTTCTGGGAATAAAATAGATTTACAAAAATTAATTTTACGTTAATTCCGAATCGTGTGAATGAACGTATACACGGATATAAGTTTTGCAATCGTTTATCAACGGTTCACAATTATTTCTTTGTTAGATATTCTTTTTCATATTTTTTTTCTCTGGCGGAAATCTTAAAGGATTCTAATTTGCATCTACTGAAACCACCGTTGCACCCAACCTTACACACTTGTGCATTTTACGTTTTTTTTTTTTTATGAATAGAAGTCCCGTATTTCAGAGAATTTATAAAACGGGACTCCAGTTCGGGACTCTTTCCTTTATATGTACAACGCAAAAAAATGTCTTATTGCCTTGACAAATCGTATTACTGTTACCTGCCAGACTATGTCAGTGGTTTAATCTGGACAGTAAACATTTTTGGGACCTCCTCTGAAAAAAACAAAAAACGAGAAAGGATTAGCATTTGAAGTACAAAAACGTACTATAAGTAGAAAAAGTTTGCAAAACTGTAGGAAATATTTTTTAGCCATAATTATTAGTTAATATTTTTTTCTAAAATCATGTTCGATCTTCGAAATGGACTTAGGTACAGTGTGTGCTGCGTTTTATCAACTCGTGATCTTTTTTTTTTGAGTATCAGGAAAGACCGTGGAAAGTTAACTAACAATTGAGATCTTGAAATGCCAACAACGGTACAAAGCGGATCTTGATGCTTCCATATAATAGTGTGAATCTTACAATTTTTGGTTCATTTTTTCAGTTTTTTTTTGTTTGTTTTCTTTCGTTCCATCACACGTTTATTCTTACATATAGATTTATTATAACGGCAGTATTATTATACGCCGCTTTGAATCTCGATAAAGGTTTACATAAATCTATCACACGTCAACGTGATGGAAGCAATGTTCAATAAGACGAAAGATTTGTTGGCAAAAAATCGTTGGCAAAAACTACTCGGGAACATTCGGGAAGTTTTCTGTTTCCAGAAAGAAAGTACAGTTTGCTCGTTCTGTTGAACTTCTCGGAAAATTCACGATGAACGGACAAAAAGTGTTTGCGAAAGAGCTGCGTCGAAAAATTTTCCGAAAAAATTCGCGAAAGGATGAAAATGAAAAGAAGCGCATTAAGCGAATTCATTAAGCCGTCACGATGTCGCAACAACGGCGGAATTAACGCGCGCGCTCGCCGCGTATCGCAATCATTTGCGTCACGCTAATTGTTGTATAACTTTCGATCTGGCCGTGTGTCGATGCCTCCGCCCTACGATCGCGGCGGAAGTGTCGGCGCGGCGCGGCCGCACTCCCGCTTCTTCTCTTTTCTTTTCTTTCGTCTCTCTCACCTCTTTTTCTTGACGCGATATATATAAATTATATATATATATATATATATATATATATATATATATA
>NW_012026791.1:1050142-1087291 GCF_000956235.1 Wasmannia auropunctata | reverse complement strand
ACTTCATAACGTCGACATAAACACGCTCGGCTTTCACATTCGTAAGGCATTCGCCGTGCGCCCGCGCGCGCTTCATTCGTGGGAACACCGCGTTATTCACGGGATTTTATTAACTTCGCGAACAATCATCACCGGCGTAGCCCAACAAAACATATTATGCGGTTAGGCAAACACTCGCCGGTACAGAAAATAGAATGAAACTTTAACGAATGTTAACGGATACAGCGCCTGTGGTGTATAATTTAATGTATTCAATATATTCAACGCAAGTTGCAACATTGTAATTTTGAAATAATCGAGTGGCCATATTAAATGAAAACTTTGACGTGATCGCGTGCAACATATATTATGCTACATTAATACATTAATATAATCGCAACAGCTGGCTTGCAAAATGGATAAGCGATGTACATCTATTTGCATTTCAATCGCAGTAGTTGACGATACTTATGGACCAAGTGACGATTTCAATAATAATGTCCGTTAATTTTGATTCCCCCCCCCTCTCTCCCCCGCAGGTGAATTGTATTATTCGTTTCTTCTCAATTCTAAAAAGAAATAAAGAATTAAATAAATTAATCTTACAATAATCGATGAGATAGTCCCGTAATTTTCTAACCAATCGATCATATCGTTTCGTCTTCCTTATTCGCTAATATCTATTTATATATATATATATATATATATATATATATATATATATAAAACGATGAATTACACGTGCGCGTGCGGAATGGCGATCGCGCCGGAGGGGGCATCCTTCCCGACGATCCGAAGGAGCGAAGGCCCCACTTCTGGCGAAACAGTTGGTTACACTTTCGTTGCTGCGACTAGTGGTACCACTCGACCACCTCCTTCCTACATGAGAATCGATGGAAGCAGACGGGCCACCGCGCCGCACATCGTTGCATTCGATATGTTACAAAAATTAATCTTCTCGATAAATAAGAAAAATCCGTACGTTGCTCGCTCTGTGTAATCATAAAGTTACTTTGTATCTACCGCAAACTTCAAACTTTGATCCAACAGATTTCGATCTCGCTTTAGTTCAATGTCAATGATTTGCTATTGAAATAATGAGATAAACCTTTATGATAGTTGCATGCGAGTGAATAACCAACAGTAGAATAACGAAAACTTGTGTAAAAATTTTACACGAATTTTGACTTTTTTTTAAATTTGCGGAATATGTATACATATGTATACGCGCGCCGTAAGAAATGGAATGAACGCGTGTGCAAGTTCCATTTGCGAGCGGATTTATTACATCAAGAAAGCTCCTTTCGGACGTATTCTTTTTTTTTCGGATCCATAGTCTTCTTGTTTGAAGGCATATTATTCTCTTTACTCTTTTGAACCTTTCTTTCTTTCACTAAATCAATATTTAAATATACAAAGACTACGAAACGGTGGATTGTCTAATCTTATTTAAAAAACATTCAGCATAAAATTTTTGACCTTTTTAATTGCTCATTTTGAGTGTGAAATTTTTTATTTATTACCGGAAAAAGGACGGGCATGTGAAATTGTTTCGTAAAATGGTTTTATCTTGCGACATGAGCTAAAATGCAGGCATTGGCGAGTGTCCGGACACGTGAGTCCGCGCGTGTCCTAACACGTGGTAGTATACATATTCCTCGCAGATGTCGAGGATCCTCGTGAATATCGAAGGACCAACAATAGTTACGCATCTAATCGTAAGTGTTTCTTTCACAAAATACTTAGGGAGAAATTATCGTTAACTTCACACATTTCCTTCGCGGAGTGTGAGGTCGCGTGACAAGCAACGGGGGTGTTTCTCGCCACATGGTCCAGCGCGATAAGTCCTTGCTCTGTCAGAACGTTCCATCGCTTACGCAACATGGGCTCTCCTTGAATTTTTATCTTATCTCCTTATTTGTTCTCGGAGCATAACTTATTCTTAGTTTATTCGGTGTGCAGCGACAATTCTTGCGAATAAGGCCATGTCTTTCTTTAATCAGAATTCACTCGGTGCCTTCGTTCACTATAGTTTTGAATCTGCTCAATTAATTGTGATAAATCATTAGCTATGATTAGTGAAACAATTATTTCAACTTCAAAATCAATAGTCTTTACTCTTTTAGGCAATTTAGACAATATTATATATAAGAAATAATTTATAATTAATTCATTTATTACATGCGAATGCTGGAAATAAAGATTTATTAAACGTGAAAGACACGACAGTTAAATCTAAATGATAAATTTTTAATTTTGTCAGTACAATTTTTAATTTTTACAAGGTCTACACATGTTAAGTAACAGTCTACCTATTCCACACAGTAGATCCTGTAACTAACAAGCAATGTCACATGATGTTCCTACTACAAATGCTCGACCTTGCAATGTGTTTATGGTAGTTTGGAAGATTTCAACACTAATAGACTCTTTTAAAATATATATACAAAGTACAAAGCCCTGGCATAGTTAGTTATAACTTTTAAACGGGGCCCAGCAATCTTTCGAATAGATGGCACACAACAGTTCAGGGATCAAGGCTGCTTGAAGTCCTTGAGATGATCAGGAACGAGCGATCCAAATGATATACTATATATTTATGATTTTTGCTCTCATAATCCGAAGTAATTCAAAGTTAAATTAGTTACGATCGACGTACTTGAAGAATATTGAGTTTTGCAACCTTCGGCAATTATAAACGCGCGCCTTCAAGGTACAGACAATAAAAGTCGCTGAGGCTAAACAAATACACCGAGTCGCTCATCGACGACGCGTATTTCCTCGATTCGTAATTGTCCGCGTTAAATTAACTTCCCTTTACGCGCCGGCTTTTTTTACGAGCGCGCTCTTCGTTGTTCGCTTGCGAAGCGCACTCTTGTTGTATCTCGCATGAGAAATCAGGAGATATGATTATTAAACGCGAGAGGAAATAACACGGCGCTTTCATTATCGCGACGGCGCGACTGTGCGCTCTTCTTATTTTGCGACCACGTTCGTTAAATAGAACGTGAAGGGTAATTGCTAATAAGTAATTCAAATAGTGAGCATATAAATAATTGTCTTCTAATAGTTCTAATCGCTTGTATCTCTCAAGGTTTACATTGCGTGACCGATAATAGAAATGTAGACAAAATAAAATCAAGATAAGTCTATGGTGTTTAATGAAGCAAGGAATTCATATATGCAACTTTTATTTGAATTTCATCATTTTTAATGTTATTAGAATATAAGTAAATTAAGTTTAACTGTAGTTAATCATAGATAAAAAATATATAATGAAAAATGTTCATATGATGAAAAAAGGTTATTTTTTAAATTTCTGGAAATTTAATAATATTATAAACAAAATATTCTTAAGTATTTAAGAAATCTTTGGAAATTCTTCGTCATCTAAAAATTTCTGAAAGGTAATTATATGATGCAATCTGCAAATGTAGAAACAATGAAAAATCTTTTAATCTCACGACAGAAGATTGTTTACTCCTCCTCCTTTCGTCGACAGATCAAGCTGCTTTATTGACTGCTTTATTAACTAACTCGTGGGCAGCGGGAAAAAATGGTCTGTTTCCGAAAATGTGGCAAGATTCGTGAATAAATGTAGATTTAACTAATCGTGAAATAAATCTAAATTTGTGTTCTGCTAACACTAAAATACGTGACAATGGAGACTATAAAATTAGACAGGCTTCAATGCTTTTCTATGGTAGTTAGAAGGGCAGCGTGCGGTCCAGTTTGTTGAAAGTAATAAACGTGTCTATTTTTGAAACATGTTTTAAAAATAGACACTATTTTCAATTTTACGAAAGAATATTTTAAAAATAACATCCGTCTATAAATTATTTATTGCACAAATGCACTAAATTGCGTAGACTTATATACAGAATACTTTTAGTTAAAAGACTTGTTATTTTTATCAAATAAAATTAGACTTGCATTTTTATCAAATAAAATAAAGCGATACTTTTGTGAATGCTGTCGATTGATATCTATCGATGTATTATAAATTGAGAATAATTCAAAAATAATTATGTTTATTAAAACATAAAAATGTTTAAACTTACCGAAAAATATATTACTTTTAAATATAGTACTTTTGAAAATAAATAAGATACTGTTCTCGAAACTTTGCAATTTTTTTGAAGTAACAATAACAGAAAATTTAGTTTTTCTGAACCTTCTTTATTGTAAAATGAAGTATTGAGTGTAACATAATTTATTGTTTCAAATTCTGAAAATTCCGGTGATTGTTATTTATCGTAACTTTGAAGAATCTTCTATCATATTATTACGTACCCTTTATATATCCTTGACTCTACGGGACACTGCACTACTAGTTGGACATAAAATAAGTTTCTTCAAATTAAGCAAGTTCTTTGATGCAAGTGCCGAAACTACCGCGAATAGATACTTGCTATTATATGTACAATAGGTGTGCTTGCTACTAGTGCAATTGATAAATGTGTGTCAGTGGGAAACAAATACCCTGTGT
The DNA here is from genome assembly GCF_000956235.1 of Wasmannia auropunctata. NCBI lineage: Eukaryota > Metazoa > Arthropoda > Insecta > Hymenoptera > Formicidae > Wasmannia > Wasmannia auropunctata. The sequence continues at coordinate 1,082,823 of NW_012026791.1, read as the reverse complement.
CTTCTTTTGTACCTTGATACAATCCATGTATAGTGTTTCTGAAGAGCTAAAAAGAATATTTATGACATCCGAACTAAAAAGTACTTTTTCGAATTGATAAAAGGCGTAAAAAATACGCAAGAATCTCGGTTAATAATAAGAAAAGCTCGGCTTAAGAACGTATAAAGCCTGGAAAAGACATTGGTTTCATTTTTCCGTAAAAAAATAAAGCTAACAACTTGAACAAATTCTAAATGGACTGTATCTCCTCAAATCGATTGAAGACTGAAACTGCCGAATCTTTTATAAAACGAACAAAATTTAACGTTAAGAGTATCTTGAGCGTTGCCTCGAGTATTTGTTCCAACGTACGAAATCTTACAGAATTGTGAATCATAGAAATTGCATTCCACCATGCTTGATTTATTGTTTTATTACTTTATGTCTGACCGGAATTTCCCACCAAATGCGAAAGGGATGCGCGTGCAAAAAAACGCATGTCTATCCCAAAAGGTCCTAAATTCCGTAACCACGTCATTCAAAGTACCGTTTCCCGCATCTCAAAGGAACACGTAGAATTTATTGCTTTCAGGTTGATCATTCTTTACTCTCTTAATTTTTGCTGACGAATATAGAATAATAAAGCGCTGGCACGTCCGTCCCGCAATTCGTTAATAGCAAGATAACGACTTCCGAGAGCAATTTGGGACGATAAGTTGTGACTTGTCATTCTTCACTATTGCGACAGATTTAGGATGGCCCATAAATTATTCCATTATTGCAATAAATTGGCGATACGGATCGTGCAACAATTCGTGTGCGTTATAAAGTCACCGACGTGAGTAAAGCGCAATCCCGAGCGGACGATACGCTCCCCTACATTTTCTTGCGCCACTGCGAGCACACACGCGATTGCGCATCAAAATTCGAGAGATGGTTACCGATACATTGCTAATTGGAGAAAAAAGTGACCGGTTTTGGCGCGCCTATCTGACCTTGCCAAGGCCTCCGTTGCGACCGTTTCTCAGCGAAGAAGCCTGCGTAAATTCGCGCATTCGAGCTGTCGCTCAGGGGAGAAGCGAGTAGTGAAACCTCTTCCAGCCCAACTCTTCTCGCGTACGAGGCAAACTGTATTCAGAGATAAGAGAGAGATAAGATAAGCTCGTTTTCTCGCCGTATTTCACAGACGAGACATTGACAGTTATATTACTTTCATCCGAGAGACTAATACTTTTCATATATTTTTGCTCGAAATAACTTTGCACAACGCAATCTCTCCGCGAATATGGAGCCTTTTCCGCGTCACTCTCTTCGTATTCCGAAGAGAGGAGAGACGCAGTGGACAGGCCGATTCGCACACACGTACACGAATTACGGCCGTCACTTACGAAGACTTGCACAGGAACTTATTGAAATTGCCGTTGCAACCACACCTGAGCAGCGTCAGCTCGCCAGTCGTTACATAAATATGCGCGCGTTGCTGCCTTTTTTAACAATCCGTTTCGTAATTGTTTATCACCCCGAAACGGCCGGTGAACAGTCTGCGGCGTAATAAGTCGTACAAGAGCAATTTGAGAAGCGTGCCGCGTGCGTGCACGATCGAAAAACCGCGTTACGTATTGCCTGGATAAAATCTTAAAATATGACAATTAATTGAAATGTGTAATCATTAATGATTAAGTATTTAACTTCGAGAACGGGCGAGTTAAATTGAAAATTATTCTTAATCACGAATATAGATAATTGAGACTTATTTTTCGTGGAAAAAAAAAATTATGTTCAATTTTCAGGAAAGAATTGAGCCACCTATCTCACTTTTTAGTATCAACTTTAAATATACTTTTGCAATTAATTGTTATATTTTCTAAAATTAAATGTTAATTTGTAATTTTTATTTTTGTGTGTAATTAATGATTAAATATTTAACTTCCAAAACGGGCGAGTTAAATTGAAAAATTATTCTTAATCACGAATATTGATAATTAAGACTTATTTTTCGTGGAAAAAAAAATTATGTTCAATTTTCAGGAAAGAATTGAGCCACCTGTCTCACTTTTTAGTATCAAGTTTAAATATACTTTTGAAATTAATTATTATATTTTCTAAAATTAGATTTTCTTTACATTTAAATAAAGAGTAAAATTTTGTTGCACCTACCGTTCTGCATATTTTAAAAAAAAAGAACTGTTAAATTTCTAAAGTAATTTTAATCGACGATTTCTTTCGATCTCTTCGAGAGAGAAAAAATACCGCACGCAGTTTAAATTAATTAATTCTGTAACTCGATTGAATATATGTATATCTCGGCAATGCTGTTTAAATTCAGCCACGACAGGTTATTTAACGGCGCATAAATATTTTTGTTGCAGGAAGTAATTCGGGGGCAGTACTTTTTCTTTCTGGATGACCGTCGCGCGCGCGGTGACGTGATGACAAACAGTACACGTGGACCTCGAAAAAGGGGCAAGTAAGCCGCGCTCGCGGTACTACGCGAGCGGGACCGGACATCTGGCTGCGCGTTACGTTGAAGAAGCCGCGGCCCTCGAGACCCCGAAAAAATGAGGACATTCCGAGGAGCGTGGGGTCCCACTCGTGCGCCCGAACGAGGTTCCGGATTCGAGTGTATAGTGACAAGGAGGTGGGGGGGGGAGGAGGAGAAGCCAACACGATGGGGACGTGTGGCGGTTTCGGCGGTAAAGCGCGCTCGCGAGCGGGGAGGGGGGCCCAAAGCCCTATTTTCGAAAGCGTAACTAGGTAAGCGCTCGTTGTCAATTATGTAGCGCTCGATGAAAAAGATGTGACACAGTTTCGGGGGCTCCGGTCGGCCGCGACCGGAGAAGCGGATGACTGGCTTAATTCTGCTACGCGTGGCTATACTCGAGACACCACCGCCGCGCCGGTGTGCGCGCGCGCGGATCTCGCGTAGAAATGGACCGCGTAGTGAAGTCGCTCGTTGCTTCACTCGTAAAATCTTTTTACCGAGAACCGTGTCGGGCGGGAAAAACTACGCCCCAGTTACGTTGCTGGAAAGAAACGCGGCGATGACTCGCCGTCTAATTATCCTGACGTTACCGGCTTGTGAATTTTTAATGCCCTGCCCGAGTATAACGGGGAGGAAGGAGGGAGGAAGAAAAGGCTCCGCTCTTTTTTTTCGTATATCTGTTCAAATTTCTTACCCGTTCCGGAAACGTATCTGCGTTCGAAAATGGCTGGCTATAATTAAGGATTCACCGCCGTTTCTGGGGCAGCAAGAGATGCGCTTAAAGGAAGATCGATGGCCGAAGATTGGATGTGAAATAAATTTACTTATTTTTATCATTAATTTATCATTTTTATCCATAAAACACGTGATTAATTAGCTAGTATGTGGGATATTTCAGGAACTGCGCGATTTATCATTAAAGGAAAAGTCGCAGAAGTGGCTGAACAGGTTTTTGTATATATATTATTGCAACTTATTAATATCTGTAACTCCAAAAATAAATGGCAATATCTCTCATTATTCGCTTGTATCGAGGCAACAAAAAAAGGAAGGAAAACGGAGAACTCGGCGTGTGATAAAGTCGTGCGATCTGCTAATATACATAACACTATCGCGCGAGTACGCCATTGTAAAATAGCGGAGCGCGGATGGATGAAAAGTGAAAAGTATCACGGCCTCCCCCGCGCCCTAATTCGCACCGTCGCCAACCGTTCGCTTTTATTCCAGTACCCCGACCAGCGTGGCTCGTTAAGTCTCGTGGCCGAGTGGCTTCTTCCCAGCCGGTGCTTCTTCCCAGTCGCGGCCTGGGCCAATTGGAGCAAGGAGAGTACCGCGAGCGGCGTCGGCGTGGAAACGCGAGAACCGAACGCGAAGGACGAGATCTCGCCTCCGAAATCCGTTCGTTTTATCCGAAACCAAGAGTGGGTTTCCTGGTTTATAGGCCCGCTTCGCGACGGCCGTAAACGTGCCTTTATTTTTTTTTCTTTAATATTATACGAATATATATTTGTCTTCCATGTACTTATCTCGGAATTCACATATTTCTTAATTCTTTCATCGTCAAATTCTATCTTATCTCAACATTTTTTATACGTTTTTTTTATCTCACGACATGCGACACAAAATCGATGTCTTGTGTCGCCGACAGTTTATTCAAAATTAATTTGCTCTATTCTCGCATTGCCTTCCGCTTTGATTAAAATCAACGATCGATCAAAATTCTTTAAGATAGACCCATATAGCCAGACCCCACGACCTTCCTCGCGCTCGTGCTGTCCGTTCTAGGATGTATCCGCTTGTTCCCCTCCTCCGCGCCTCCTGACAGCCTCTCCTCGGGGCCCCGTCGAGCGATCTTTCTCTCTCGCGGCCTCGCGGCTCGATATAAAAAAGTCGAGCGAAGTTCTCTCCTCCGTCACCTCCCTTCTAGTCGCCGTCGCAGGGCCGCCGTCACTCTTCCGGTTTTGTCCTGTTTAACAAGTGGGCCAATCGAGATGGAGAGTAAATTGCGAGACGAGCCAGCTCGTGCGTGCTCGCGCCGAAGGAGACGCCGCGCGTGTTACGCGCGCGCGCACGCTCGCTCGCTCGCTCGCGCATGCACGTGTCTCCCTGCCTGCGCCCGCGTCTCCCTGGCTACTGACGTCTGACGGCCGAAAGAGGATCTCATTATCGATAAATCCGGACCTCTTATATTGCCTTGTCGTCCCATTTCAACTTGCCGAGCGCAACACGGCATTTCCGCGGCCGAGGGAGGAGGGGCAGGCGTAACGCTGCATCGGTCAAACACAAGTTACGGCGGTAATAACGGATTATTACTCGAATGAGAATAATTTGATCAATGTCTTAATAATTCCCGTATTACGGGATTAACGTAACAACGTCATGGGTTCTCCCAACATGAACCGTTATCGCTAAAAAAACTACTTTATTTGCCGAGTTTTAAAAGTAGGCTATATGCCTTATTGTTTGTTATACGAGCGCGAAGAAGAATTTTAGCGGATTCCAGCGGATCATTCAGATCGTGTTCTATTTAAAAGCTCATTAAATTCACGGCACCGTTGATGTGTTTATAGTCCCAAATAGAAAACTCCGCATCTGAGAACCTGTCGTAACTTTCACTGCGATGATAGAGTAGTCGCTGGCCATTCGCATTCATGACGATAACCACATGGATGATAATAAAAACGACTCTAGAATGCCAAAACGTCAGGTTCGATCTACGCCTTTGCGTTCGCTAGATGACCGAGAATGATATTAAAATCTTGAATGTCATCTTTCATCAAAAAATATATTGATCGTAAGGGAATAAACGAAGCTACAGAGGCATTGTACTTTAATCATTTAACGCGCACGCGTGGACTGATACAGATGGAAAAGTAGAATACAATAACGTGGAGATTAAATTGTGTGAGATTAAGTCGTTGAGATCGCCGAGATGAAGGCGCGCGCTTGGAGACTTCAACGCCCGCACACGCGGAGATTTCAACGGTCGCGCATCTGTTGGAGTGGATAGATACTTCACAACTTTAACATCTTCAGCGCGCCTTATAAGTATCTTTCAATCACGAACGAATAGATAAGATTTAAGAAATATATTGCAAGCTAAGAACGCGTTTCTTATTCAGAAACAATGATCACTTTCATCGATGCCTTTCATTAAAATAATTACATCGAGCATTATAAACTATTAACGCTTCGGTAGCATTATTAAAATTAAAAATAACAAACACGGAAATAGACAATACAATCAATCTTTTTTTTTTTTAGAAAATTGGAATTGAATGAAATTGAATAAATTATAAAAATTATTCTAAAATTGTTGAGTTAATGAATCAGGATACATTTAATAGCTATCAGAAGAAACGATTAAAAAAAAAAAGATTCCGATTTTTATCACCGGAGAATGATTACATTGTCCCATTTACCCAAGTGTCTATAAAATACTTTGATTCGAGATCTGCTGGCTCGTAACAAGATATTAACGCTTAAAAAGATGCGGTTCGCGTTACGAGCGAGCAGGGACGTCGAAGATACGCTTCGCTAATTCCGAGGCTCCATTAAAACCGATCGGTCGGGCCGAGCCCGCGCGGCTTGTCGATCGACGGCGCGTCGGTTACGGTGAAAATTGCGTTGAATTTTCGACGCGAGGACGCGCACCCTGGGTGCGTTCGCCCGCGACATCGCGTCGCCGTCGCGTCGCGGGCACCGCGGTATATGTATATGGACATTAAGGCAACTGCGGCGACAACGGAACTGCGAATATAGCAGGCATAGTATAACATAGGTAAGTGTGCTTGTGGGTCAGTGGCACAAGAGCTGTTCGCCACCATCGCAGCGCACAATGAACAGCCGCCGCCGCCGCCGCCGCCGCCGCCGCCGTGGCCGTCGCTCTGCCCGGTTGTGTGCTGAAGTAAAATCGTACTTACGTTATATAGATCGGAGCATAGACACCATTGTTCTTGAACTTATACGCGCCCGAACGCGTGAACGTATCTACGAACGACAGACTGTGATACTCGCATCACGGCGAAGAGGCGTCGACGCGGCGATATATATACTCGTTTGCATGAGGTATCATAGAAGGATACCGCGCGTCGTTCCATTGTACTCGGAGTCTTCTATCGAGATTAGCGTTCGCCTAACACAATTTCTGTCATCGACATGATAAAGTGCGAATAATCGTGCATTTATTTGCCCGCACGTATACGCGGCGCACGTTGGAGAGTAAACTATTTATCTTCTCGAACAATGATCTATAGTTCCGCATAGAAACTTAAAGAGCTGAAACATTTGAAAAGATTTAAGTTTGTAATAAAATATATTATTTTTATCACTTATTAGCTATTGATTCGGAAATAAATAGAATTTTGCATAAATTCTCTACATTAACTCTGACAAAATTTGACGAAGAATGTATGATTAGGAGACTAAAGTACCGGCCTATTGTATAGGTGAATGTGGATAATTAAAACGTCGTTGAACGATGTAATAAAAATGGTCTTGTGCGCAGTACAACAGGATTGTTTTATAAGAACTCGTCTGGCCTTTGGCGGAAGCACACAATGCTGCAGCGATTGCTTCGTGAGTTCATTGCACCCTTTTGCGACATTTTATAATTACGACCGGCGTCGCCGTTACGTTCTGCGAACACCGTGCAAAAATGCGCGATATCATTGGGGGACATTCGACACACCGCGTTGGACGGAGTTGCCCAATAATAAGTCCCGCGGACATGACGATTTTTGCCAACACGCTTGACCCGTGCAATTTTAAAAAAGGAACTGTGCATTTGGGCGAAATCGCGTAAAATCTCGGGAATTGCTTAAGGACATATCTTTCTATATAGTGTTTCTTCAATTATAATATAATTATAATGTAATTTAATAAATTATAAATTAGCGAATATTAAAATAATATATACATGCTCTTTTTGTGTATTACAAACACATTTCAAACGTCGATATCGCCATCACTTCAAACACTCTCTGAAAAAATTACAAATACGTTTAATTGCATTAAGGTTGTCAGCATTCCTTAGAATACTTTCAAGATCAAAGGTGATTGCGAAATTTTTGATAAAAATAAGATGATTCGGCTTTAGAAATGAGAGCAAATACCGGAAATCTCTATCTCTTCATCAAGAGAATAATGATAGCACTAAAATGCGAGAGACGCTCTCGCAGTGACGGGCTCGAGAGGGACGCTTCGTATTCGCCGCGTTGCGCCAGAATTATACAGTTACACGTTACGACATTTCTAACTGTCTCACTTGGGATTTCGGGTATTTACAAGCGACATGGTCAGGCACGTACGCGCGGGGGGGACCTGTATGTCGGGACCTACACCTTGACATTCGACCGGCGAACAGAGGAAATCGTGTCAAACGTACTGCGTTCGTGACTTCCTCGACCTAAATTCGGCCGAAAACGCGACCGAAAACGTCGGAAACTAGCTGGCGGATTAAGCCGGGGGCACGGAATCTTGATAATTTTCTTGATAAGATCTCGGACGAGTTGTGCGACTCCACAACAGAAATTTAATCTGAAACCTTTCAAAATTCCTAACGTCAAAAATTAACGAAGCCGCGTGTGCGTGCTTGTGTTGTTTGCGTATGTGCGTGCGAATGTATAATCCTTTCACTTAGAAGACCACACGCGCGCTTATTACCCAGTGAAATTTTTTTACGAACGATTAACCAAGATGGAAAAAATAATTCGTCGCGGGGTATTTGGCCAAAAGTGAAAGCCGCGAGTTTATCGCGATTATATTTTCGGAGATCACACTTTTTCGATCTTGCGAAATCGATCGGGGATTAATTGGCAGGCGAGAATAACAAATTAAGCGATATAAGTAGCTGCAAGGTGCGAGCAGTCACACGCATACGCAAATGATGGTCGATCTCATGATTTTATTGGAGGCATCGCATGTATATATGATTATGTATTCCTTGTCCCTTGCAAAGATGTGTCCATCGTATATGTATGCAGCGTAACAAGCTGCTGTTTACGTGGAACTCACTTTTACTCAGGCGTGAAAACGAACACGCGCGCGGCACGCAAGGATTCCGCGCGGCGGGCCAGGAAGAAGTTACCTTATGATTTTGGGCGACACGCATATGCTTATTACAAATCCTTTCGACTCTATACGTATACATTTGCCATAAGATCTTTTATTAAGAGGACTCGTTGACAAAAGCGAATACATCTAGTCAAAATGCATCATTTGTCTCAATAAGAACATCGAATTAAATTAAAGAATTATATTATTATTTAATGCATTAAATGCGTTATTTATCTTTAGGATCAACTTTACGTTTAGCTCGAAGACTCGTTCGCGCTGCACAACTTAATCAGTTTTCCCGCGCGAAGTTTGTAAAAATCCAAACGGATTATCCGACGCTGTTTATCGCGTTCTATTACATGTACATCTTCTGCGCGCACCTTTCACGTAACTCAGGACGGACATTAAACGACCTACCGAAGTATTCAGCCCCCGCTAATTAATTACGTGAGTGCAACGCGCGCCGTTCGTTAATTACCGCACGTCCGACCGTTTTCCATCGCCACCGACGAAAATATACGCCACGACACACAGGCATAAAGTTTCGGAAAGATACGAGCGTAACGAAGTGGTAATGCCACCGCGCGCGCGGCGCGGGCGGCTGCGCGCGGTGCGCGTTATGCTTCGGCACGCACCACTGGCCGCGCACTCTTTTTCTCGGACGAGTGTAACGCGTAAGAAAAAAAGAGATCGTGCAAAATCGTGACATCGTTCTCTTATCCTCTTATCCGTTTCGTCGATAAAATATTATAATGTCAACGAGAGAGGACGACCACATCGATGTAAGCTGTGGCGGGGGGAACGGCTTTGAAAATTAACACGCTGCAGAAACGAAATTTGAAATCTTTCTGAATTAATAAACCGTTGGATACTTTATCCAAAAAGCTATGGTATTTGTTTATAAATATGCGGTGTGAATTATACAAAATGACGAACGCAAATCATTTATGGACCCATTCAACATTTCACAGTGTAATTGCAAAGGAATTGAAATTACCGCATAAATAGTCCGGGACTTCTCATTGACATCTAATTCCTTTGTGTTGTGTATATTATATATTAAATTGTAATTGTTTATTATTATCATTTAATCGCTTTAAGTTGTGACGACTCTCGATTAAAAGTTTGCAATTTTTTAAATGAATTCTTTTTATTTTTATTCTTTGGATATAATATAAAAAAAATAAACTATTAAAAAATCCGTTTTGTTATATGACTGTTCTCTTCTTTCATTTTTTTTTTTTAAAGAAGAACAACTTTTCTCAGTAATTTGACGAAGGTCTTGCCTTTGACGCTATCTCAAAAACCTTTGTCAATTCATTAAAAAAAATTGCTCAGATTTATTACGTACTTTTTACGTGTAAATAGAAGATAATGAATTTATGACTATCGGGTTTTTTTATGACTACGCACATAGAAATGCGTACACCGAATGCTTTCCACATAGCGTTAAAGATGCCGAAGCGGCATCTATAAAGCTATTTAAAGTTCGTTGCGTCGTCTCATTACATCGCATTTTTGTCTATTCATATTTGACAGAAAAGTACCTAACTATTAATGCTGGACAATTTTTACTTCACTGTGGCGTGCCGACGCCATTAAATCTTGGAACATACGTAAACTCGATCTATTCCGAGACGTCCAACAGGTAGGAACTAACGAAATACCTGACTAACCTGACACCTCACGCAGGTACTTCTAATCGCACAATGCGGTAGGTGCCATCCGGGTGCAACTGACTTGAATAGCACTTGTCACAATATTTCAATAACGATGTCCTATAACGGCTCGGAGGACCCCCTTCGTTCGATAGACGAGAGGACGCCACCCAGACAAATAATGTAAATGGTACCGCTGACCCAAAATCGTCGGCAAAGGGACCGCACGAGCTTCCGGTACTTCCGTGTGTCTCTTTCTTTATGACCGCTACTTTACTTCTAACCGGCCTAACTGGACGATTCCGTTGGAAACCGGGGGGGAGGAGGGGGAATTCTCTTCACTTTTACCGCATGGCGGACGGAAAAGTGCGAGACCACGCTCGCGCACCGTTTTTCACGCGTGCTTACGTAGCCGTGAGCCGCAAGAACTCGGACTCGCGATCTCGCATCCACGCACGCGTTTTACGGTATCTGGATCATTTCACCGCCTTGTCTTACGAGAAAACGGGACGACTGAACGCAAAAATCCATCAATAATTTTTAAGAGTTTATATCAAACTTCAGACTATTAATTTTGTGCCTACTTTTGTGTTTATTCGGTAAACTTAAATAAAATGAGAAAAGAAGAAGAAAGAGAGAAAAAGCATATTTGGCATACAATTCAGCGACATTAGTCTCTCTTTTAATTTATGTTTTATGACAAAATGTGACATTAAAAGAAAAGTTAATCTCTTGTACAAATGTCTACGTAAATTGTACATCAATTGTAAATCTTGTCTTGTGTTTCTCGATATATACTATTAAAAACGAAGACACTATCAAAACGACTCGGTTTAACAATAAGTTAAGCGCTTAAAGCGTTGTTTAATAAAGTATTCGACTTGGTAGAAAAAAATCCGATGCAAGTTCGAAGTTGTTCTTGCATAAAGAAGTCACGTTAAAATATCGTAATTCACTTAGATCTTTTCCAAAAATGTATATGAAATACATGACGCCGCATTTGTTACATAAACCTGCATTCTGTACATGTCAGAAAGAGGATCCTGATATCGATATAACGCTCCACGACTCTGATTTCTGCGACTTCTTTTGTTGTTTTGCTTTCTCTTTCAGAACTGGCATGCTCTAGTTCGTCCGAAGCGGTCCGTCTATCTATCGGTGGCTCTTTTGCCGTCAGTTTTAGACTTTGATTCTTTTCTCGAAGCCGATCGAGCTGAAATAACGGCTCGATTATAAAAATTATAAAATTGGGAGGAAGGGACAGGCGCGAAGTAACAAAGTCCACTTTATTCCATAACGCGAATATCTTTATATTTCGCTACAGCAAAAATATGTATATTCAATATATTATTTTTTAAATATATATAAACGCATATATATGTGTATGTATATGTTCATATATAAAAATAGACATATATGTATAATTGTAAGTATAACGATTTGGTGACAAATGTATTTTCCGTTAACTTGAACGAAAATTCGACAAAACGTAAAGTATTCGCTCTGCAGCAATGAGTAATAAAGATTCAACTTATCAATAGCGAATCATCTCAAAAGTATATGAACGAAGTTTAAGTCTTTCGCAGTTTATATTAAAAAAATATACGATATAAATTATATACGATATATAAACGAAGCAATAAAGTTCACTTTATTCCATAACGCGAATATCTTTATATTTCGCTACAGCAAAAATATCAATCAATATATATTCAATATATTATATTTTAAATATATAATATATATGTGTGTGTATATGTGTGTATACATATATAAAAATAGACACATATAATTGTATGAGTTAATGAAAAATGTATTTTCCGCTAACTTGAACGACAATGTAAATCGAATACAAAACGTAAAGTATTCGCTCTTCAGCAGTGAGTAATGAAGATTCAACTTATCAATAGCGGTATTCATCTCAAAAATATATGAACGAAGTTTAAGTCTTTCGCAGTTTATATAAAAAAATATACGATTATTTTACGCGGTCTTGTATGTTTCTGGCAACGTATAATGTCAGCGTTCGATTATAAATATACGCAATTTTCGAAAAAAAAAAAAAATTTCTACGAGTAGTACTTTTTAATTTCTTTAAGTAAGAGCGGCTCCGTTGTTTCGTTTATCTCCACGAATCTCTTGTTGGCACGGCTAAAGTAATAAATATCACCGGTATAAATGTCGAACCACAGCGCGTGGATGTGCAGATCGTGCCTCTCCAGACGCTTCTTCAGGAACCCGTACGACGCGATGTTCTGGAGCTGCTGCAACGTGTTGATCTGCAACAAAGGCAAGTTCCTCAAGTATAACGAGATAGGCAGACTGGCTGTTCCTCCTCGCGACCGATCTGCATTACTGACTTGAGACAATTTGTCTTCGATAGCGAACTTGTTCTCCGGATCGATGTAGGCGACGAATTTACGCAGCGGCGTCTCCGCCTGGAAGAGGATCGGCTCGCGGAAACCGGTGACCTCGAGATGTTGAAATTTAGTGAGGCTGCTGCTGGCGTGCGCGCACAGCCACGCTCTCAGCGGCGACATTCTCCTGTTCGTCTAAAATTCGGGGTGACACGCTTAATGCAGACGTTTAACGCGAAAGTGTGTTGAGAGAAAAAGAAAGGAGGAATGAGTCCACGCGGATCAGTTTGTCCTTCGCGGACGAATTTTTAATCAGGAAACGCAACCGCGCGCGCAAGGAAAACGCACTTGTGACGCGAACTCCTCGTCCCGTAGAGCGTAGAGCAGATTCATCGCCTTGCAATCGCTGTGACCGCAGACTATGATGTGCCTTATGTCGTTCACCACGCATCCGAGCTCCAATGCCGCCGACTCGCACATAGTAAATTCGTCCGTGAAGTGCTGCGAGTGCGGAACGACATTACCGGGGTTTCGGACTGAAAACGTAAATTTTGTTAGGCCGTCCGGTATGTACACACTGTTGCTCTCAAACTTCTTCCATGGATGATTCGATAAATCCGGAAATCACACGTATCCACACGGAGAGATTTTTTTTTTAATTTACCCTGCAAATCATGTTAATTGTGGGACAATATAGTATTTAGGTAAATTTTACTGTGCACTACAATAAATTTTACTGTAAAATCTTATTGTTGTGCACAGTAAAATTTGCCTAAATACTATATTGTCTCACAATTAACATGATTTGCAGGGTAAATTAAAAAAAAAATTCTCTCCGTGCAGTTAATGAATCAAGTGTTTCAAAAAGTAAAACAAAAAGCCTTACAAATATATCATTATATGCTATGAGAACGGTATTCTGAGAATCATTTTATTATGAATATATATATAGAAAAATATAATGTAAGCTGTACATAAAAATATATATAAAACAGAAAATTAATTTCAGAAAAGAAGATATTAAATGTGAATGTTATCAGTTCTGGTGGTTCCCTTGATTTTAAAATAAAATTTTGTTTAATAATTAAGGATTATTGCATCGAATGTATCATACGCTATCTCGTCAGAGGATCTCTGATGTTGTAAGAAGCGTGTATTAGAAAAGAAAATATACGCTGCGATGAAATCAGAAAAAATAGATAATGACTTGGATAATGAACTAGCAGGCGAGGTATATGCGATCGCGATAATGCTACTATAATAGATCGTACCGACAAACATGTCTCCAACGTTCGTTTCCGTAAATCTAGTTGGGATCATCCGGGAGTCCATGCAGGTAAAGAACACTGCCTTTGGCTGTGATAGGAGCAACAGACATCAAATTACAAGCTGTCCTAGCAAATTAGAACATACGACATGGGTGAAGGTCTTTAGTTGATTTATTTTAGAATTAATAACGTGTATCCATTTATATTCTATTTAAATTTTATTAGATAATTTATTAAAGTGTTCGAAGTTCATGAAATATAAACGCATCCCTTCATTAGATTTTTGGATAATTATTTTTCAAAAGTAGTTGAGAAAATTTAAATATGTATAAAACTCTTCTCAACTGCTCTTGAAAAAAAAATTATTCAAGAATCTGTTCTGTATTTTATATTTATGTATTATATTTAGTCGTTACAATTTTATACATACATGTATATGTGTACCCGGGAAAAAAAGTTCCACGTATAATTATATACAAAATATGTCCATATATGTTTTTTTCTTTTGTAAAATTATTTTTTAATACAAAATTTATAATAATAAGAAGGAAATATAGAAAATAATTAAAAAAATAATTTTTACATTGTTTTTTTTTACAAAAAATAAAGTTTGAAGAAATGAGAAAAATTGCTCATATATAGTCATATATAAGTGATTAAAAATATACATATATAATTATATATGAACAATTTTTCTCATTTCAAACTTGATTTTTTGTAAAAAAAAATAATGTAAAAATTGTTCTTTTAATTATTTTTTATGTTTGCTTCTTATTATTACCAATTTTGTATTAAAGAATAATTTTACAAAGGAAAGAAACACATATAGACATATTTTGCATATAATTATATATAATTATATGTATGTGGAACTTTTTTTCCCGGATATATATAATAGTATGTATGATTGTAATGATAAATTAAATATATAAATATAAAATACAAAACATAACGGAGTATTCAATTTATTGTGTTTATATATAATATATAAATAAACACAATAAATTGAACGTTTTATTAATTTATTATGTTCTGTATTTTATATATGTATTTGTATTATGTTTTGGTCAGTAAAAACAGTAATGTGAGTAATGCATTTTTAACATGAATATGTCGGTAAATATTGTACCATATCATAATCTACAGCACAATATCAAAGGAGCATACTCTATTGGTAATAACAAGACACACGAGAATAATCAAGATCCCACAGTCGGTAAGATGTTTCATCCGATACATACGATATTATCAATAGAATAACTCGAGTGGGTAAATCAGGTATCTGTCTAACATAACATCGTAATTACATTCCGTCTGGCTATCAATCTTTTACTTAGGGCGAAAACGTGTGAAAAGTGAAAATTTTCACAATTAGAGAAATTTTTCACACTTTTCGCATTTCCTAGGGAAAACTCTACTTAAATAAAAATAGAACAAATATTTCTCTAGCGTAACACTCGTGTCAGTATAACGTAAACATTCTACGGTCATTAGATATTTTCTAATCAATTATTAGTCAATCGATCGTTCGAGGTCATTATTCTCAGGCCACTGCGTTTAAAACGAATGATTTTATCACTTAAGTTATATATTAGATAAATGGAGTTGTGCGAATTTGTTTCAGCTGACGACCACTTGCTCCGAGATAACATCAACAAAACGCACGTGGATCATATGTTCGGCGTGACGTGACAGCGCGAGAGTACCTGTCTATATATACTTATATCTATCGAAAGGGGGATCATCACGCGAGATCTTTTTTTTTTTTAATATCATACGAATGTATATATATGTATACCTCGGGATGATCTCTGACTTGTTGGAATTGCTTCACCATCCCTTCCCGGTGGCACTTTCTGTACTTCATGATCCCCTTGAGTATTCTGTCCATCGCGACATTCGCGCAATAACTGGTGAAACCGTCGGAAACTTTTTCCGTTTTCCGAATGCGAGGAGCAATGACAGCACACAATTCCGCCATGTAGCAACTCAACGGCGGGAAATTTAACTTCCGTTTGATCTATGATAAGACGTTTTTTTATTTAATTTTTTTTTATTTTTAAATTCAGATAGATGCCTTTGACTTAAAATATATTGGAAAGAAAGAGCCTTGAATGTGAGTAAACTTGGAAACTGATCGGTCTTCGATTATTCTAAAAATGTTTTTAAGCCAGGTGGTTTCAATAGTAAATTTATTATTACTTCTAACACTTATTTCATCGGAGAAAATATTTCTATAACTCTAAGCACATCCACATCGACGTAGAAGACATAGCCTACTTGTGGTTATAATTTATTTGCACATTTAAAAAATACAATATAGTTTTGTTACATATCATACGTAACTCTTGCATTGTTTAAAGGGTGTAAACATATAAATACACCGTATAATCCTTTCCTAAATTGACGTTAACTATTTATCGATTTTTTTTTACAACCACAATACGACACTCCGATATACAACGTGGGCTGCACATCCACTTGAGAGTGCCTTTCATATTTGAGAATCTTCAGTAGTAAAAAGCTATTGGTGAACACATAATTAAGAGCGATTGTACGTAATCCGGTTATCGTCGGAAACTCTTCTATTGTCGTGAATCACTTTCGAGAACGATGAGGCTCTCAAGTGGATACTCAGTCCTCGCATTGTTACATCGTGACGCATGCATATACAGAAGAGAGACATTTGGTTGCGCGTGATTCAATTATGACTAACATTCGTTGGATGTTACTGCGACACGTTTCGAATCACGATTCTCGAATCGAAAAATAAAAAATAATCACTTCCCGGTGAAGCATACGAGAGTCGCGGTACGGAAACTATACTCTACTATGCGGTAAATGGCAGATGCATTATATGACCATATTACATCCGCGTGTAATATGTCGGGATGAATTCACACAGTCGATACCGGTCCTAACATACGACCTGAAATACAGCGATAACCGTCAGCCTCTTTCGGACACGTCGATTATATTACTTGTATTTTAATATTTTTGTCATAAACGCTCACGTTGAGAGAAAAGCCATACATTCAAGTATCACACTTTTGCGACCCCGATCTCGTCAACAATCTCGGCAATCCCCGTAATCGCGCTTCATTTTTATACGATACGATTCCAGAAATTCAGCAATTATTAACAGGATGGACCCGGGTGACAAGGCGCCTGGGTCGCGCCGACTTCTATCTGGTCAGCGCCGAGCTCTGGCTGGCGCGCTCCAACTTTTCGAAGTGCTTCCGCGCGTTCCGTATGTTGATCAACGTCGCCGCGGATGCTGGAAAAAAAAAAGACTCTTGGCTCTTTTTATCAGGCTTGACGTATCGTGAACTCGAGCGTACAAACGATTATACTTACGTATAGTCGGATCGGACATGATGACCATCACGTACGTGTTCGAGGTAAATATATCGATGAAGGCCGCGAAATTGGTATTCCTAACTTCCATACTTTGAAACTGCGCCGCTAATTTACTGCAAAGTGTAACAACAACACACAATATGTCGCATCTCGTTCTTACAGGACCCCGTTACCTTTCTGCGCGACTCGCACTCACCTGCAACTTAGCTTGAATTGCTTTATTATATTGGAGACTTTCTCAAAGCGGTGAACGTCCCTGTGAAACTGCCGCTGGCAATGACTTATCACTAGGAAGGTCGCCCTCTCGAACAGAAGAACCTCGTCCGCGTCGATGATATTGGCAAATTGATTTAAGCTCTGTTCAAGTTCCTTCACGTTGGGAATCAGCATATATACAATGGACGACCACGCTCTGCAATAAGAAAAAAAAATTATTTGCCCGCTTTAATTATATTAAAGTTCGTTGATATTGTTTAATTGTCAAATAAGAAATTTTGACTCGGCCAAGGAACGAGCAAGATGTGATGTGACATGAAAGCGCAAGAACATGATATTATAAAAATTTAAGAACATTAAATTTTCTTAAATTATTATATCATGTTCTTGCGATTTTCGTCACATCACACCTTGCTCGTTCCTTGGCCGAGTCAAAATTTCTGATTTGTTTTTTAAACAAGAGCTAATTAATGTAGTTTTAATTTTGTTTAATTATATTATATGTATAATTACACCTGATATATATATACCTGTATAAAGTTTCATCCCATATGCTAGTTCTGAAGCAAGTGCACTCCAAGGGTAAACTCAGTCTCTTCAGATCTTCCTCCCTCTCCCTGAATATGTAATCTCGCTGGTCCTCCTGCACGAGATCCATTTTGTGCACCAGGCAGAAGATCTTCGCCTCTGGGCTGTTCTGCAGTATCGCCTCCAGGCAGCTCTGATAATAATGCATATCCTTGTCCAGCTCCCGCGACTCCACGTCGAAGACGTAAATCAGCACCTCCACATTTCTGAATATGTTGTCGCGCTGCGACGCGAAGTAATTCTCCATGAACGCCTCCTGCCCTCCGCAGTCCCACAAATTCAGCACCAGATTGCCGAGGAAACGAACGTGGGAGTGCTCCACGTCAACTGCAATACATTACGTTGCGTTTAGTGACTACTCTCGCCCGCCTGCGGCAGCGTGTGATATGCTTCAGCTTACTCGTCGCTCCCAGACGATGGGTGTCGCGGGCGATGTAGTTGGCGAAGATGATGCTGCGCATACTCGTCTTCCCGGACCCGCTCTTGCCCATCAACAGTACCTAAATGATGAACGTCAGTCAGAAAATTGCCTCGCAGAACAAAGAGAGTTGTCTCGCCGCGATGGAGAGAACTTATGGCGAAAAACACGTGAAAGGCGCGCGATTCCATTTACCTAATTCGAGAAGAAAGAAAAAAAACCTCACCTTCTTCTTCATCTCGAGTGAACGACGCTCGTTTCCGAGGAAACTCTTCGGGAAAAGTAACGAGGTCTCTCGCACCACACGCTGGCTGGCTTGGGCTGGCCCTCGTAGTGGTCTCGCTTATCAACCGTTCTCCGCCCTCGAGCCAGAGGAGGAATCGACGCGCGCGCTCGCGGTCAACGCTCAACGGCTGACGGCTGCCTATCGCCAACTGTCGTCGCACATCAAAACACGCAACGTTATTAATTGTCGGCGCGATTACATGTCGCGTCTCATTTCGAAATAGGCCACCCACATGGAAACGTACTCACACGTACTCTCTCGGCAGGCGCGCAGAAGTCGGCTGCGTACACAACAACAGGGCCGTATATTGGCCGTAGCTCGCTCACACACACACCACGCGCCGATTCTCCGACCGTGCGCGTCCGAATATCCAATGGCCGATAACCTCGATAATTCTTTACGCACTTCCGGAATTCTAGATTTCTTTTTAGGGATTTTAGATATTCATGCGTCGCGTGTGCGTCGCGCGAGTCATGACAGCTGCGAAAAAGAAATCAGCTGTTTTGCGACGTCGCCCATCTCCCCTCCCCTCTCCCCCCCCCTCCTTCACAAACAGCTCTACTAGCTCCAGTAATCTCGTCAGGATACACGAATATACGTAGACGTGCGACGCTGAACAGAAACGTACGGGACAATTTCACGCGATAAAATGATAATTGTTTATTCATTGTATCTAGCGATAATCGAGACGTTTTTGTGATATATGCTGTATGTACATTTTCTGCGCTTAGAATAAAACAGACGTTTAAATTGGAGCATTGAGAGGAATTTCTCACAAAAAAAAAGAAAGAATTCAGCTGCGAGGAGCAAAGCGGCCGCAAACGAACAGACCCCGGCCATGGTTCACGCCGAGTGAGAGAGCGCCGAGACCGCAACGTGCACACACCTACCTGCTCCGCAGTCTCTCCGGCCAGATCGATGTGTCACGTGAATCGTACGAAGGCTCTCTCATGTGATCCCTTCGGTACTCCGTAAATAATTCTTGTGCGGCCCCAACCGTCGCGAGCTCGTTCGCTACTTTTTCGGAGGAATCGTGAGATTCGTCAGACAGGAGAAAAAAGAAAAAGGAGAATGGGCGCGTCCGTGTTACCCGTGTTAGCCTTCACGATCATCTGGGGTATCGTGCTGTTCCTCGGAGTAGCTCTACCGCTCTTCGTCCCGAAGGGGCCAAATCGTGGGTAAATATCCCTCCCGACGACTCTCATATTTACTCTCGCAAATATTTTTATTCCGCTCGCAATTCGCACACACAGATCTGTATATGCAATTTGTAAACAGATCGTCCGAAACGGAGTATTTTCTCCTACGTGTATTTTACTCACGTTATCGTATAGCTCTTGCAAAATATGACAGTAACGACGGTGCATTTTATCTAATTTTCCATGCATTATTGTACATTACATTTCGATAAGCAGCAATATGTTCTGAAGATTATATAAATCAATGTTCGCTGAAGTGTTATTCGTATATATATTCGTATCTCGTGAAATTGAATTATGTTAACATTTAATTTACATTGATATTTATTTTTCAGAATACTACAAGTTCTACTGGTATTAACGGGCTTTACGTGTTGGCTATTGTAAGCATAATACTTTTCGATTGACATTATAGTATTTTTCTTGATGCTTCGAGTCGCATATGTTTGTGATTAATACATAAATGAAATTTTCTTACAGCTGGCTATGTTGCTATATGGCACAGATGAATCCACTGATTGGGCCCAAGTTAGATAATGTAACTATACTAGTTATGGCCCGAGAATGGGTAAGTCAAAAACATCGAGGATTAAATAGCTCATTTATACATGCGTAGATTGATTGAGTTAATTGTCTCATTATTGTGGTTAAGCAATCGCGCGGAAATGTAAAAATAGTTTATATTTGGATATTATTGCTCGTAAAGTTTAAATACGTTATTTTTTTTTGTTACAGGGTAATCCTATCCCCGATTAATAAGCATTCCACGGTTCACGAAATTCTTGATTTCAAGTATATACGTTCATTCCCCGACATTATTTCCAATGAAAATGTGTAATTATAAAATAATTATAAAATCATGAAGGTGAAACGAAAAAATGCCAGTATGTATAATTAATAATTCTTATGAATGGAATGGTCATATAATTCAACTGTAATTATATATCAATAATTTAATTTGTATATAAAATATATATCGCACTTACTTAGAAATGTGTAAGAATTTTAATGTAATGATTACTTGAAAAATACTTGTTGGGAAAACGAGATAATGAATTTAACTTTTAATTACACACATCCTTATATCGTTTAAACCTGTCTTCCTATGAAAGTAATATAAGGAAGTTAAGAAAAAAATGAACTGAAAAAATATATAAAATTATGTTTACATTATATTTTTACGTTAATTCATTATGTAATGGGCTTGGCCAGAGAGAAGCATATGAGAGCGGCCTATCCTAGTCTTTTATGTAGGACCATCAGAATCTTCCCGGACATTCCTGCCAGTACATTCATTTTTGAAATGGATACTACATAGCTATATAATCTACCAACGAGGTATTATTAAAGGCTGTATATCCAAGATAACAATCAATATTTTGTTATCGACAGTGAAAAGTTTACATAATATATATAATTTTTAATTTTTGCAACATTTGCTGCACGGATACACGTATTTTTTAATTTTCACAACGTTTGCTTTATGTATACGTGTATATGTATATTGCACTACTCTAAATGTTAAATAATTTGCTTAACGATATACATTTATTAAATAATTATAATCTAAATTTATTCTTTTATAATCTTTTGAGCGTCTCAATAAATGTTTACTCCTATTATATACACTCCGTGATGTATTATTTAATATTGTATTACTTAATAATTGATGATAAACGTTTCATAATATATAGTTGAATAATGACGATTGGTAAGAAAAACGAAGCACCGAATATTTATGCTTAATGATAATAAGTGTTAATTATTAATACATAACACTTAATTATATTAAAATGGATATAGTACCCATTTAAAAAATGGATTTACTGGCACTAATGTACGGATTCTGAGGAGATCCATGCGGTCCACGCATGACGGTCCACGTAAAAGGCCGCTCTACTAATGCTCCTCTCTGACATCGGCTTGCAGGCTCTATCACATACACGCGACAAAGTGTCACCGTGCCAACACGAGGCGCACGTGCGCCGACAGCCAATGAGAGCCGTTCAACGAGCCGTCGTTACGGTTACACGTGATATCAGCCTGAACTGCCGCCTGTGGGTGAGATACATATTTGGTTCGCGCTCTCCACGGTGCAAATGTCAATCGCGAGAGGTGATACAATAATAATGGAGGCTTGTAATGCCGTTGAGCGCGAGGTAGATAAAGTTCTGTCGAAATTCGGCGCGATAAATGAACATGCGGAGACGGTGTTGCGCGACCTGATAAACCACATTCAGTCTTTGAAAAAAGACCTGGAGGAAGGTAAACGCGGCCGTGATCATTGGCATTCCTCTTAAGATCCCCGAAGATCATTGTCTTCAATCCCGTTCACTCGATAGTTTTTATCGTGCAATTCGGAGGGCACGTCGCGTCCTCGATTCTCGACAGACCAAATTGATTCTCCGATGGATAGATTGTTTGATTTATTAACACAGTGTCTGCAATTTCATTGTTTGGAATCGACTAACCTCTAAACATAGCTCTGCATATTGTACACTATTACAGCTTAGTTTTGCGCGTTTACATAAATCATAGTGTAATTTGCAATTAAATGTAAATTATTATATTTTATCATCCTATTATATATTTATTTATCCTGTTACTTTTATCGTTACTTTTATTATTTTCTCAATACTGAAGTATTATTTCCTGTATTTGTCATTGGTTGCAAATCATCCTGTCATTGAAATGCAATCCGATGTATCTACACAACTGATGTTAAAACGACTTAGATCTTTTAAATGTGGATTTATGTGATACCCGATGAAAAGGAAATAAATTCTATTTTTCATATAAATTGATTTCGTGTGGAAAACTATACATATATAAATATCTGAATATATATAATTGACAAATATATGATATTTATATATTTATTCTTTTACAAACAGAACAAATATTCGACTTTTCTTATAAAAGCTGAATATACTTTTATTAGCGCCACCCAATCAGGAACAAACGGCCGGTCAAGTACAAATGTTAAAGCAAGCAATGACAAAGGTACGCGATACTGTACAAAGACTGGCAACGGACCATCGCGATCTGCACAGTACAGTGTCCAAGGTGGGCAAGGCGATAGACAGAAATTTCATTGCCGATTTCGCCAGCACCAGCAGGGAAGATGTGTTCTCTGGACCCGAGAAATCTCATCTCCTCAATCAAATTATCTGTCAGCACTTTTATCGGCAAGGGATGCTAGATATCGCTGATGAATTAGCAGTGGTAAGTTTCCTTTATCAAATCTATATATTTAATTTGTTTTAGTGCAAAATTATTACACACACACACACACACACACACACACACACACACACACACACACACACACACACACACACACACACATATATGTATACATACTGTAATTGGAGAAATATTTACAGGAAGCTGGCATCAAAACCGACGAAGGCAGAAAGGAACCATTCACAGAATTGAACTATATACTAGATTGTCTAAAACAGAGAAATCTCGAACCGGCGTTAGATTGGGCTAAGAAACACAGAGAAGCACTCTTAGCGCAGGTAATTACTAACTCGCGAGCGTGCACCGCAGTTCTATGTTACAGCAGACGTACATCGTTAAGTTGCATCGTAAATTTCTCATTTCTTCTTCCAGAATTCTTCTCTCGAATTTAAACTACACAGATTACATTTTATAAGATTAGTCCAACAAGGTCCTAGCATGCAGAGAGAGGCGATACTGTACGCCCGTCAGAATCTCACGCAATTCGTCGGACGTTACGAGAAAGAAGTGCAGTCTCTAATGGGGACGTTACTCTACTTGCCACACGGGATCCATCAGTCTCCCTACAGTCATTTATTGGATCCAACATTGTGGCTCGAAATACATGACGTTTTCACTAAAGAAGCGTGTACATTATTAGGCTTAAGTGTGGACAGTCCATTGTCTGTTTGGTACGTATATATGTCTTATTTGCTCGTAATTAAGGGAGAGAGTTTTAGCCGGCTAAAACATGGATGATTTGTCCGATTTGCAGTATCAACGCGGGATGCACTGCGCTACCTGCGCTACTGAACATCAAGCAAGTCATGCAGCAGAGGCAAGTTACCGGTATCTGGAGCGGTAAAGACGAGTTGCCCGTAAGTACCGAGGCACGTATACACATCGAGATGCGTAATAGTTGTCAGGACACTCGGAAAACATTCCCGATTCCCTTTTCCGTGCAGATCGAGATAGACCTGGGGAAGCAGAGCCGCTACCATTCAGTTTTCGCCTGCCCTATACTCAGGCAACAGAGCACAGAGAACAATCCGCCGATGAAGCTGGTTTGCGGCCACGTAATTTCCCGAGACGCGTTGAACAAGCTCGCCAATGCGAATAAGTAGGTGCTACGTACGCGGGCAGGCCGAAGTACACTGGTGCTCCCTAAGTGCTGATTTAAAGTCACTTTTTAAAAGAAATCAATTTATTTCCAGGTTGAAATGCCCGTACTGCCCGGCGGAGCAGAATCCCGAGGATGCGAGACTTATTTACTTTTAAGCTGTGATATACCTACCTAACACATATAGTAATATATACTTATTATGTATATTATAATGTGTGTGTATGTATAACGACTATATACACATGTCAGAAAATTAGTTTTGCAGTTTCTTTGTAACGGATTCTATCGCGTGCAGAAGAATAATACAAATTACATGCAATAATTGGAGAATTATAAATCCATATTTTACACAACTCGTCGTCAGAAATCACCATTAACGTAACGTTTTCTGTTCGTCCTAAATATCGAGATCGACTATCCATTTTTTCTTTTTTTTTTTTTTCTTTAAACGAAAATACAAGTCCTAATTGCGATCAACTTTATGCAGTCTTTTTTAAGGAAAAAAAGGTTCTCGGATATCGAAAGAAAAACGGAGGAACTGTGATAGTGTTTTACTATTTATGGGGTAGTTGTAATTACACAATTATATATTGTTGGTAGACAATTTATATAAATATATTACTTCTAGTGTATAAGTGACTTCAGCTTTGTACGCGAGTGATGACTTAAGGGCCATGAATCTAACGACGCCTAACAGATTTGTTACAGGATCTTCGTAAACTTATCCGTTTCTCATTTCGATTGTATGTACTGGCTTACTATAAGTTAAATGAAAAGATCATTTTGTAAATGTTTACGCATTTATTCCACATTTCCCGCATCGTGATTTATAATATATCATCAATTCCGAAATAAATAAGAAATATATTACAACGTAAAATATTTCTAATATGTTGATAAAAATTAAAAATAAAAATTTATGCCGAAATCCTGTTTATAATAATAAAAAAGAAAGAGAATTTTAAATCGACGGCTATCGGAGGAACGCTCGCCTATTCCGCGTACGGTATCGATCAAACGAGAATAAGAGAACGCGCATACAGCGATTGTGACCAACGTTCGTTCGAAATCTGATAGGATTCGTTCACCCGAATTTAACAAGTATTGAGGAGAAATGTTAAAGTGTCTTCATTTCTCACACAAAAAACTACACAGTGACCACATAATATTTTTTCAGATATAGCTTTAGTGAGATCTTTTGATAACATGAAGAATTCGACAGGTAAGCTAACATCTGTGTCGATCAAAATTTAATAAAAAATTTAATAAAAAATCGATTTAATAAAAAAAAAAAGATTAATATGATATTCCATTCGTTATTCTTCGAGCCAAATCTGGATCATCGATGCTACCGACCCTTATACGATCTACTGAACGTCGAACCTTTAATGAAAAAACCGATCCCGTTGAGACATTGCCCCGCATGATCGGTGAATTATCGATTGATGAATGTGCGAAGCGAAACATCGTCAGTAAAGTAAATCAAGACTCTACAATTGGAGAAAGAATCACGGAACGCGATTCTAAATTGAGGACGGCCTCTCTGTACGATGTCGATAGAATGTCATTCGAGGAACTGCAAGCTTCTCTACGTAGAATTACGGAAAATCCGCGACAACCGTTTTCATTTCTGACGAATATCTCCGATGAATTCGCGAGTGACAAACATTTGTCGACGAACCCTACGGAAATCGACGTAAATATAAAAGAATGATTTAAAGTCATTCTACTGAAATGCAAAATAGTCACGTGAATATATTTAACGATTATAATTTAATTTGGAATTATTCATTTGTCCAGATGCAATTGGCTGCTGTAGCACAGCGTATCGAATCGAGTAAAATTTTATTGGAGGAAGCCAAATCTCACATCGAAAACATATATCTTCGCGCTAGGCAAAATGATGTTTGCCAATTGTGGAAAATACCCAACAGTAAATATCGATATTTATCGATTAATTCGCTTGTATATAATTCAAATATTTCTGTTTTCACAGTTTACGATGATAAAGCCAAAGAAGAGTCCGTTAACTGTTTTAATCCTGCAAGTTCATAAAGATTATACTTAAATAAAAGATTTTCAAAGGATAAATTCTTTATTTATAATATATATATCGCGACAGAATTTAGAGATATTATTTATTAAGATAACTATAATGTGATGATCCCGAATAAAAATTGTAAAATATAAAATTCAGGCTGAAAGCGCTTAGCGTTTGATTTGCTATTTATATACGTATATATAATGTGTACACGTCTCAAATATATGAGTTCATGAAAATAGAGTTCAATTGCCTTTAATTGCTGCCAGAGCACGGACCAAATTGCCGTGCTATCTGCGATGTGTCATCACAGTTCGCCGCGGGCAGAAAAAGAAAAGAAGAAATTCATCTTAGTCTCTTATAAAGAATACAAAGTAAAGCTGCGCAGTGTGTATAATTACACAAAATAGTAATAATAATAATAAATAAAAATAGAAAGCAAGACAAGCAAGCTCCTATGTTGCCCCTTCCCGTGTGAAGCGGGCGGACAAAATTTCCGGGATCATGTTGACCTCGTTGTTGATCTTCCCGTACATGCACCAGTCTACGTCGCTCGGACTGGCGTCGACGATTTTCGACGGCTCGATGGACTCGGACTGATCGTCGCAAACGTGCTGCGAATCGCCGTGATCGTTCTCGTCGACGGACCACTGCGACGCGATCTCCTTGAACGGCTGCAGGCAGCTCGCGTTTTGCCGTATGTTCTCCAGTTCCTCGTCGCATAGGCGCTCGACCTCCGACAGCCTGTGCCTGTAGGCGTCGACGAGCACGCGCTTGTACGTGTTGTAACGTTGCTCGGCTTGCTCGAGGGCGTGTCGGTCGTGGTACTTGGCGAGATTCTTCTCGTACTCGAGTATCGCGAGTTCCCTGATGCTCCGTTCCGACGTGAAGTCGACGATGTTACCTGTGCAAATTTGCCACGTAAACGTTAATTATTAATTTCGGATGTAGATGTAGATTAAATCAAGCGAATAGGAGACGAAAGAAGCGTAGATTTACGATTTAATAATCTTTTAAAATTAATCCACTACTTCAAAGATTTATTTAAAAATCTAGGGTTTCCTAAGATTTGTTAACGTTCAAGGATTTACAACTTTTTTGAAACACACTTCTATTGATTTCCTTTTAATCCGCTTGTTTTTATAAGGAATAAATTGAAGAGTATAAGCTACAAAGTTAATTAATTAAATACTGGTGATCCCCAAATCGCTCGAGAGCGGCGATTCAACGGCATAAGCCGCAGCAGCGGCTCGCGCGGCCGCGGTTGCCTCTTCGAACGCAAGTGCATCGCTTCTCTCACGTAAAAGCTGAAACTCCTCCTTCTCCTTTCTCCAAAGATTCATCTCCTTGCTCAATTTTTCCTGGAGGCTCGTCATCTCCGACCGCAGCTTCTCAGCGCGTTCGTGAAGGAGAGATCTAAATGAAGTATTTTTATCTGGCGAATATAAAATAATAATTTTACCTTGCCTAAGAAAAAGTTAAAAAAGTTGAAGTCACAGGGACATATTAGCATTTTTATACTTTCGAGAATGATCTCCGCACCCGAAAAGAGTGCACTTTCACTCGAACGGAGTGCGATTTCACACAAATTATAGAATGCAACTTCACTTCTTGTTAAATTGTGTTTGAGTCGTTTTGGCTTATTTTTCATTCTTTGAGTTTTAAAAAGTTTATATTACGAAACACAATTCACAAGATCTTTATCATAAAATACCTTCGTAAAGTGGAACTAAAAACCATCGTAATTTCCGTTAAAAAAGAGAGAAAGAGTGAATTCTGTTAAATTATTTCTCAAAATATTTCTCATTAAAAATTTCAAGATTATATATAATTGACAGGTATATAATACGAGAATTCTCTTTCGTAGTCGACGACTAATTCTGGATCTGTTGCGAGAGGAAGTCGAATCTCCGTTCGCTCGACGTCGCCCGACAATCCCTCGGATGCATCGTCCTCGTCCGACGTCTCGATGTAAATCGCGGGCACATTTTCGTGATTAATCACGTTTTGCGTACTTTCTTTCCGCGTGTCGTCGCGTTTCTCCAAGTGACATTTATGAATTTTGCAGTCTCGAAACTCCGAATCTTGAGATGCATCGTTCAAGATGACAGACGCTTCATCCATCGAGGAGACGCGCTTGTCATCCATCACGTTTCGTTCTTTTTTTTTTTTAATTCAATCGAGTATAGAATTCACGAGGAGTATCGCTGACTGATGACAAAATTTCACGATTTATTAATCTTAAAAAATTAATCTTGGGGATAAATTGCACGCGCTTCCGTTTTGTTTCTGAGAAATAAAATGTGCGATCGCAGCGGCAACGTTTCAAATCTGTGGCAAAGTGACAATATCTTTAATTAAGAAATTTTTAAATGCAAAAGATATTACTGTGTAATGAGACTATGCATCATAATAACTCGTCTAATGCACGTACAATGTAATAATAAAAATGCCTGAATGAACGTTAGAAATGGGAAAATATATGGAAGAGGTGTAAAATATTTGTTCGCAGACAGATGAGAAGTAGAAAAAGAAATATACATCGTATTTGCATTGCGTGGCGTAAATATTTATCTATATAACGTAAAAATAATTTTTACAATGTAACAACAAAAAAATTTGCACATATAATAGTATTTGCATCACTTGGCTCAATAGAAAAATTTCACGTAATTTGTGTTATCGATTAATCCTTAAGTACTTAACGCGCGGTAAAAAGCTTTCTCCCTCTCTTTTTCTTCTTCTTTCCGAAAAGAAAATTGAGCGAAAGAAAAGCAGATTTTATGCTAGATCTTAAAAATTTTAAATCCTTTCATCAAACCGCGCTGATTCTTCAATTCTTCTTTTTAAAGTAAAAAGTACAATCGAAAGAAACGTCAAGTCGCGTTGATCCGACGCGAGTACTTGAGGATTAAACTTTTTTTTTGTGTGTATATTAATAATACCTTTTTTTCATCAAATTGCAACAACGAATTGGTAACACTTTCTGGAATTTTCAGAGTCGACCGTAAGCGTTTGCTTTAGAGAAATTCGCAAAGCAAT
The DNA here is from genome assembly GCF_000956235.1 of Wasmannia auropunctata. Taxonomy (NCBI): domain Eukaryota; kingdom Metazoa; phylum Arthropoda; class Insecta; order Hymenoptera; family Formicidae; genus Wasmannia; species Wasmannia auropunctata. Next base: position 1,053,524 of record NW_012026791.1, on the reverse strand, counting down.
ACCGACAATAAAGATACAGAGATCGACGTGATTAAGTCGTCGAAGTCCCAATCGTATGTTCTATATACACAATGAGATGTTACCCGACGTGTAATAGACATGAAAAAAGAAATTTGCAACGTACATTCACGACATCATGTCCCATCCTTTTTACCCTGGTATCTCTCTCGAGTCGGCACGCGGATATATTGCATTGTTTGATTACAAAAAAATGTCCTTTAATTACAGAATGACGCGTATGTATAATCCTATCTGTTATGTGATTTTTTTTCTATGTACAAATTTCGATCTCGGTGGGGATGTGTGAAAAGCCGCAACGATAGCAACTTAAATCGTCGAATGTCGAAAATGCAATCTAAGATAAATTCTAATCGATCTTGGCGTACATAACTAAACCGCTAAATTACTAAGCTTAAGTATTAAGATCGATTAGAATCTAAATATCGATCGAAATGACATTTACATCTACATTTTAGATCATATAAGACACTCGTAGAAAAATTCCTCGAGTCAGTCATATTATATAGCGCAAAGAGCGACCGAAAAGTATTAAAAAGAAAAATTATTATAAAGTAGTCTCTTTACGCTATTTGCACTTTAGCGACGCGCATGGCGCGCGCGTATTTGATATCCCGACCGTCTCTGAGGACGTTCAACGTCTTAACGATTCGCGACTAGTACGACGGGAGTAGATTGAGCCTTAAATTAGAAATTAAATGTAGAAAGAAAGAAAGACGAATGTGTTCGCTTTAAAAGGCAAAACGCTCGAGATTCGTTCGCACTGTCTGGCTGATCCCTTTGGTCTTCTCCGGCTGCCAGCTCTTGCTCTTGCTGCGAAAGAATCGGTACTCCTCCTCGTGATTCGGGTGCTTCATCGGCTTGTAACCCTGCGGCGAGCAAAACTCCTTCTGCTCGCTGTAAAACATCTTGTAGCCCCCCAGCAGGAGATAAATCTCCGGATAGTACAGCGCCGGGTAGTGCTCCTTGTTGCACGCGCGGTCCAGTCTGCGCAGAGTCCTCGAGAGATTCGGCCCGCGCTCCCACGAGAACTCGCAATGGAACACGAGTACGTTGCGCCTGTCGGTGTCGAGCTGGATCTTGGGAACGGTATCGGCCAGGTGATCGAGCATGATCTGCTGGATGAGATCTATGTTGTAGATGTTCACCGACCCCTGGATGTGGCCCGCCTCGTACTCGTACGGATAACGGCAATCGATGATGTTGTAGGAGCCAACGCGATCGGCGAACTCGCCGCGTAGGAGGGCCGCCAACGTGTCGGGCGAGATGGTCTTCAGATCCGGGTGCATGCCGCTCGGCACGAGCGGCATTATACACGGCTTGCTGAAGTCGCCGATGAGATCGGTGTCGGTGACGCTGCGGTGGATCGCCCACTTGATGTTCGTGTGCGTCTCGCTCAGGCCCGCCCTCGACTCGGACAGGCTCCTCTGCAGGGCGATCTGCGAGTGCGTCAAGGTGCTCGTGCGTCTCGCCGACACGGGCGTCGTGTTCGGGCACAGGCCGTTGGACTTGCGCGATCGTTTCAGGATCGACGTCTCGTCCTCCAACAGATCTTCCGACGGCCGTTTGTAAGATCGGACGGAATGGAGATCCGGCGGCGAGATCTCCATTTGGAGTCTGTAGTAGGGTGCGGATGCCTCGTCGTAGCTGTACGTCCTCATCACCGTCCTCTTCGAGCAGCTCGCCGTCGGCGAGCGAAACAGGCAAGTGCGGATCTTCGACAGCGGCGGCAGCTTCTCCAGCGACGGTGACCCCGCCGCCGTCGGCGGCGACCGCGCCAGCGACGGCGACCGCGCCAGCGGCGGCGACATCGTCTTGATGCTCCGCTTGTACATGCCGCTCTGCACCGACAACCATTTCTTGACTTTCGACGACAGATTCCGGGAGAAGTCGGGGGTCGTCGAGACGTCGTAGTCCGTCGATCCCTCGGGCGCGACTATGTCGCCGGAGAGCAGCTTCGAGATGCCGCTCGGCAGCTGCATCTCCTCCTCGTCCGTGGTCTCCATGTCGTTGAGCTCGCTCACGAGCCCGTCGTCCATGCTCTCGTATCCCGACGACAGGCTACGCAGCAGGGACGAGCTCTTCGAGTATTGGTAGTTCATCGGAGAAAGTACGGGATGCGAGCACATTGAATATTCCATGGGTATACTCCTCCTCGACATCGCGAACTCCGCGGAGTAGAATTCGCGCCGCTTCTTCGCCTTCTCGCTGAGCGGGCTCGACGGGTGGCCGCTGTCCTGGCTGTTCTCCTCGTAAACCTCCAACGGTTGTCGTACTTTCTTACTGCGCGCCTGAAGGAGTACGACAGTAAGCAACAAATTCGCTGCGATTTTTCAAAAGAGAAATGAAACATTGGAAAAGGAGCACGCGGTGTATCATAATAAATTACGAGAGTTCAAAGAATTGAGAATAATTAAGGAGGGTGAATATATAAGTATATCAAAGAAGAGCAAAGAGAAAGAAATTAATCCTCAACATTTTATCAGACATCCTGCGCATACAATTAAATTGAAAATCGAACCGGCGACTTGCTTAATCCTCGCAAGGAAATCTGTTTCCGGTGATTTTTATCGATTATCGGAAGGAGGGGGAGGGGGGCGGAAAAAGCAAGGAAAGCGTGTCGTGTGTACGAGTCATAGATGCGATCGCCGTAAGAGGACGAGGACGGGGAAGAAGGAGAATGCAGGTAGGACCGCTAATCGAATCGACAGCGGTCACACTCGAGCGTGCAAGGTGTGTCGCATGTATTATGGAAAAAAAAAAAAAATAAACAATCAGAGGTCAATGCGCGCGGAGTAGCGGAACGGAAGATAATTTCCTTCCTCTATCTTTTTTCTTCCCTCTCCATAAAAGAACCGAGTCCCGCTATCTCCCGACCGGCGTGAATCGTCGTCGTTAAAATCAATGTACCTCGGCGGGTGATAAGCAACAGCTGCACGACGCGCGGCATTCGGCACGCGAGCCGGATTTGTCGTACGACCTTAATCGCGGAAACGACAGTATCTACCCCCGGAATGCGTGCACAATATCCGGAATCGAAAATTGAATATGCATGGAAGGCGTAAAAAAATCTCGCCCGATCTCGCGGCGGCGGATGCCCCGAATAATTTGGATTTTAAATTCTCGTGTCGCTGTAAGATCTGTCGGTCGATATCGAGACTCGATACAAAGTTCTAAAATTAGCTATTCAATGTCAAACATATATCCTTATTTCGTGTAGAGAAAATATCGCAAAAACAATTCTGTAATTATTAGAGAAAATAAATATTGAATATTCTACATTAACGAAGATTAAATATTCTGTTACGTATGTATAAAATGTCGAATTGTTATATTTATTCTTTAAAATTCTTTTGATAATACT
>NW_012026791.1:943963-1050122 GCF_000956235.1 Wasmannia auropunctata | reverse complement strand
TATCCCCTGTGTGCCTTGTCGACTCGTTAAAATTCTTTTGATAATACTGTATCAATATTATATTAATAATAGATAAATCAGAAACACAAATCCTAAGATTGAACCGTAACGTAACGACTCATCAACAAAAAAGATATAAATAATCGATTTGTTAAATTATTAGTGTGGTACAATGTTAAATCGAGATGTAAAGCTCCCGTTATTAATTTAAAAAAATATAATTATTGCGAAAGAAGTTAAAATGCCGTTAATTATAAAATGTTATCCAATGTGAATAAATTATCTTATAAAACACTTTGCCGAGCATTCTACATTTCGTACGAGAATCGTCGAGGCAACGTACTGCGAGAATTTTCGGCGTCTGATAAAATGCATACGGATATTATGTTATTGGAGAATGAATCTCCGTATAATTTTGAGACACACGTTCTTACTCTTTGTGGTGTGTGACTATATAAATGGCTAGGAACGCTGTTCTCTTTATTCTGATCATTTTTGCCATGAGGCGACTCTCGCCATCCACGTGGACTTATGCAATAATCCGGTTTATCGTTCGAGTCTGGACGTGTGTGGCGATAGAAATTGCTAACAGCGCCACTGTTCTCTTTATTCTGTTCATTTTTTCCATGGGGTGACACTCGCAATCCACGTGGATTTATGTAATAATCCGCTTTTTTCAAGTCCACGTCTTGTTGACTCTTGTCCTTTGGAAATAAAAAGCTGCAAGCATACGAACGGAATCGATTAAAGTGATTAAATTGTCAAATAAAAAAATCGCATTGATAAAATTAATTTAACGTGCGATCTAATCGAACGTTGGACCTAACCTAAGGAGGTACACTTAACCGAGAAGAAATCGCAAAGAAGATAAGCAACTCTTTACTGGACTTATCCACGGTATTGTGAAACTATCCGGAATGAATTCTAAATCTTGTTCTCTAAATTTTTATTATGTTTTTAAGGAATTATCTAGATTCAATTATGTTTTCCAGGGATAACAGAATTTCGAACAATTCCATAACACGTGACAGGAAAGGATCCGATCCCGATCTTATCATTAGAGCGTTAACATAGAAAAGTGATATTTCGCAGACGTGTAGTGTTGATCCGATTTTTGATGAAAATGAGATGCAATTGCGCCGTTGACGTGTAAGTTTTTCGCAAATAGTGAGTGCAAATTGTGGGTAACCGCAAAAGGCGTTTCGGAAGTACAAATATATTCTACAAATTTGAGTGAGTAGTACTTCTTTTTTTTCCTATCGAGATTAATTGCGAGCCATTCGAATCCTAATCATCGTTGCAATCGCGTGACTAGTAAAATCTCGCAATCATTTATCGTTTTCTTACATTTTACCACGAAATTTGCGCACGTGACGAAAGATAGAGGAAGGAAATTATCTTTCGTCTCGTGCGCATGCGCACTATGTATGGTTGACGCGGGAAAACATCAGCCACATGTCCGAAGTAATGTATGTGTCTAATTACTCTTACATACTGCTTTTTACAACTCGCTTATATTTTCTTAAAATATTTTCAAATATTTTAAAATATCTAGAATATTTATTAATAATACCGGTAATAAAACACTAATTATTTTCGATTGGTTTATTTATCGATTAATTACAATATTCCGTTTTATATTTCACTAACTGCTGACGAACACTTCCCAATGTGTGATACAAAAGGTTATATATTACAGTATAAATGACACATTTTCATAATTTCAAATCAAATTGCACTTGTGCCTTTTTAATCAAGCACAATTAGACTGATATTTCACTCGTCAAAAACTTTTCTCAAATTCTGATTAGCTATCAAGGAAAGAAGAATTCTTGAAATCTCTTCGAAAAATCGGCATCCTAAGCCAATCAAACACTTCCGAAAACTTGATCACATGAAGTATGGAATATTAGTGTCAGAGTTTGATTAACCGTGCCAATCCGGTATTATCCAGATAAGTATTATCGATCGAAATACGTTTCACGGGATATCACACTGCATTGTTTAAGATTAGTACACTGCATCGTTTAAGATTAGTTTGCCTGCACCATGCGTACCTTTCGTCCTGTACACGAAATTTTTTCGGGCAAAGCAAACCACATGGCTTAATATAATCCGTAAATGTATTGAACTTTAAATCCATATTCGACTATCTATATTGTCGCTTTTTTCTCACAAAACGTAATCGACATCCGACCGACCAAAGATCGCAGCAAGACAACCCGAACACGAGACAGCTCAAACTGTGCCCGCCACCCCACGCTCCGTGTTTTATATAGTCGGGTAACTCGGGGACGGCGCGAGAGTAGGGGACAGGTGACGGCCAATCGCAGACCGGAGCCCTTAAAGGGCCACGGGTGGGGTGGGAGATACCGCGGATAATTTCTTTCGGACACGATCGGACACTGTGGGGGGCCGTGCTCGCATACACATTGTTAAATTCCCGCGTGCAAGTGCACATATGTGCACGTCATCCACACACGTGCATGTAACACATGTGGACTCGTCTGATAGCTCACCCTCATTCCACGGTGGCTCTCGCACAGCTCCTTTTTTAACGTGCGAAAGGGAGCGCCGACTCTCGACATCGAGCTTATTGGCTTTGTACATTTTTTAATTCATACATACGGTCGACATTCGTAGTGTCCAAATTAAAAGCAAAAACTGATTTTTCGAAATCATGTCTTTTAACTCAATAATACAAGTGTAATATAGGTACATATAAAGCAATATAATCAATATACGTACGAAACTATAAACAGCGAACTACAAACAAATATCGTGATTTTTTATAAGTTTCTTATGAAAAAAAATTGACTATTTTAAGAATCTTTATCATTTTTTTACTTGTTAATAACAAATTTAATAATTACTTTTATTAAATTTATTAATTCAAAAATACATGAAAGAAGTGGTTTGAATGGTTACTCCGATATCTCGTGTACATTGAAACAACAATTACATTAATTATAATGGAACATATAACAAATCGCAAAAGTTTAATGCAAAAGCATGTAAACACTTAAAGGCGAATCCATTAAATCTGCATTTTTTTTTTAAAGCCGTTTATAAAGAGAATCTGAAGTTTCTGGAATTCCACCGGAAGACCGAAAACTTTTGCATTCAAATGCAGTTTCTATTACCCTGTACATGGGAATTCTGTGAAAAATGTCCCGACCTGCTATTTTTTCTGGCGCGAAAGAGAAGGAAAATGCAGACATTGGGATTACAGTAAAAATGACAGTAAGCTCGGCTTACTTTATTGTGAGAATTATAATATCCCTGATCTTCTTCACAAAATCAACACCCTCGCTTTATACGAGAGAGTTCTTACAGGTATCGCATTGCCAAAAATTCCGCATGAACGTATTCAGCATATCATTTTGTCGATGTATTTTCAGTCGACATAAATGAGGTCCCCGATCTTTCTTCAAAAGTTCTAGGATACACAAATTTTCGAGACATCGATGATAAAAGAGAGGAGCGTTCCAAGTTATTCCGTCTAATTCGCATTCGTTGGATTTGTCATGAAACCTTCCGCGGTCTAGCTGCCGCACGTGACAAATAGATTAACTGATAAGTGAAGATTCCCACATATCAGCGATTTCAATCGTTCTTTTAAGAATCTCGAGAAAGTAAGTTGTATAAAGTTAAAAACTGTACCGTCGCTGCATCGAAGCTATCAAGTGCTGAAAATACGATTTTACAAGTAAAAATCAGCAGGGAATGTATTAATTTTCGTAAATACTAACTACATCCAATATCATATGAGCATACTGATTTTTCACGTCTCGAGCGACATTTGTAAAAATGCAAAAATTATTTTGTTATTTTCTTTACACACAAAAGTAGAAAATTGGAAATCATTGAAGGTTCAAATTCCCCTTCTCTCTTCTTCAGTCCCTAAAATAACTACGCCCTCTGGCCGGAAGTTAAATTTACTTGTCCACGTGTCTGAAGCTAAAACTCTCTAAATCCGTGAAATAATACAAGTATTCGGAAGTAATAAATATAAATCTATAAAGACGCGACTCTCATGTGCGCGGGCGTGTGTGTATGTGTGTGTGTGTGTAAATTCCAAAAGAGATACGCGCGAAAGATGCCAATCGCTTCTCGTTAATAATCTCCCTCGTTTACTCTCCCATCGATACAGCATCTCGAAGTATCCAACGTACTTATTGACTTATATCCTTGGGACTGAATCAGCTGTCGCTTGACTTTATCGCACCCCTACGTGAATTCCTTTGAGGTACCACGCACGAGGGGTGGGGTTTCTTCGCACGTACAATTGTTCCAGCGGGGGAAAGAACGAGAGGGAAGTGTTACTCCTACTCCTATACGGTGGCACGAGGAAGAAGCTGAGATATATACCCCCCATTGCAATTCTCTGGATGGACATACGCGTCCGGTAACGTCGAGCGCCATGCACTGTAAGATTCGCCAAAAAGCAAGGGAACGGTACATGCGACGGTACATGCCGGTGGCGTCGGGCCGCATGGGGGTAGCTCAGCTGCTATCCGCCGTGAAACCAGCGAATCGGGGGTCGCAGACCCCCTTGCGGACAGCTGCCAGATCGTACCTTCGACATTTCGCTCCCTCCCAGTCGTTACCCCCGTCGCGAGTAACCTACCCCTCGCGCAATTTATTGCACGGCGCACATGGAGCAACAGCTTTTTAGCGATCGTTTCCTCGCGCCTCAATATCGACATCGCGCGATACAAAATCTTTCCCATTCGGATTTTGTTTCGTGTGTCTTGTAGCCAGGCGAAATTGTCCGAATCATTCACCTCTTTAACTTTATATAATCTTCATTTCATATTTATAATCTAAATTATCTAATTATCTAATTATATTCTCTTTTTTAAAGAATCTTTTCAAAGGTACAGTAAAGATATATATAAGAATAAATTTCATTTTACGCGCTTCACATATTCCAAATTAACGAGAAATTCATCTCGATATAGTATAAGAAATTTCATTTAGCGCTGTAAATATGCAGCTGCAATTCTTCCGCAATGCTGTCAACGCGTTCTTATCAATGACCCAGCTGTGTTACCCATCAATAATCGAAAATCGTTCCAGTCTATTGACCCCCCTGTAACTCGTTTGTCGGGGAGGAATGCGGCCGGAGATGTGTCTCCTATTTCATACAGAGACATTTATGTGTTCACACGGACGTGTGCGTGCGAATACATGCGGGATGGTGATCGTGGTGGGGTGGCAAAGTACCGGCCAATATCGACAAATACTGGTCACGAGGCGAGGCGAGGCGAGGCGGCGACGACGGCGGCAATGCTGGCTATCGACTTTGATTTTTCTGTGAGAAAGAGTGCAGATGGCCGTATCCATTGTGAGGGTTGGCGCGTGCCAAGGGTGTCGACGGTGTACCGCCAGTACCGCACGAGACATGCGGTCTCTCTCTCTCTTTCTCTCTTTAGCGCCGTATCTCCCTTCTCCCTCTACGCATGCGAGACGGACGCAGCTAAGTGCACGTTCCCGCGCGTACATATACGTGAGGGAATTGCACGTGTGTGGCGTATGCGTGTACCGGTACCGTCGCCGACAGGTATAGGCGGTCTACACGCACCGGTCGCCGCCGCGCGTTAAGCGACGAAAGCATGGGCACCAAACCACCATGTACCCCAGCGCACATGTACCAAACGCACAACGACGCGCGACGTCGTTTCCGATCGATGGCGGGGTGGCGAAGTACCGCCGGTCCGACGGCGGGAAGCCACTTACGTAATACCTGTCACGGGGTTCTCAAACGAAAATTGCGCGATACAACTCTGGGCCCGGAAGCGGAATCCGCGAAACGTAAGATAAGGAGGACCGATTGCTGCATATGCATGCAACAAAAAAATAAAATTACATTATATTAAAGTTAATGTATTTTTAATATATCAAAATTATATTTTATTACGTCAAAGTTTAATCACATTAACGCACGCTTCATTGCGAAGACTCTATATGCAAGCGCGATTCACGCTGCAGAATCGAATTTCGACGACGTTTCCTCTACACGATGTTATCTTTGAGCGCTATATACGAGTTAACGGTTCGCTCGCCGCGCGGAAATTTGATTTCATTCGCAAAATGATCGGCGAGGCAACATACTGAAGAACCACTGATGACGATGACCCGGTAACCGTAAGTTTACAGACGTACGGGGACGTCTCCGCAGCTTCCTAAACGGGATCATCATCTGTTCCTCCGTGTGTGTCTCACCCTTATAGAGGACGGCACCCCGGCCGATTACACTATTCTTCTGACAGTGCACAGCCGCCGCTGATCGCAGATGTAACGCATAAGTAAGCGGAATTCGCGATACCGTATATACTATATACGTACGTCAAAGCGAGAGCCAGAAGGAGAGAAAGAAAAAAAGAGAGAACGGCGAACGGGGAAGATATTCGAGGAGAAAATCTCAACCCCTCAACGGGGGATGTCACGAGAGAGCGGCGCAAACGGCGGAACGGATACGGCGGAGATGAGACGGGGAAAAGAGAGAGAGAGAAAGAGACAGAAAAAAAAGAGATCATTAGTTATATGAACCCTGTGAGGTATCGAGGACATTTTTTCTAGCAGATGCAATAATCAATCGAAGCTAATCGTCACGTCACGTCGCCGCATCGATCCAAAAGGAAAAGTATTTTTCCTCTCACCTCTCATCTCAACCGTAACGACGATATAATGAGCCTGTCTGCGGTATATATAGTTGTCTAATAAAAAAAATATCAACGGTCAAGAAACGGGTTAAAGTAGCGGGAAAAGAATATTTATGAATTAATGAATTTAATTATTCATTCGCGCGAAATATTCGAAATTTGCATACCGCATATTTCAAGCGTATTAATTTCTCGAAATAGGTTTTATATAGCGAGAAGAGGAAATGATTCATATTCTAAACGTCTATAACCACCTATTGCCATCTTATAATATTTTATTAAGTTGTTGCTAAACGCGTAGCAAATTGCTTTTAAGATTTTCCCCTTTCAACCCTTTCAATTCCACCATTAAAGAAGCGAGTGCATAACTGTGTGATTTTATTTGCGATTTTATTATATCTGATATCGTCTTCATCTTAATAATCATTTTATAAAACAGATTTTTTTTTTATAAGGTAAAGTAGCGTAATTTGGTCAAAATTTTTTGAGCAGTTTGCGCTAGACAGTTGTCATTTAATTGTCAGTGTATTAGCTTATTTTTGATGAGACATAGAGCTGAATAGACATGTTAATTTTTGTTAATTTTTTTTTCGTTAAGTTAACCAAATTACACTATACTCCCCTACATAAATTATACGATGTGACAATCTTTTCCCCTTCACATTAATCGCCCGGTCTTCGATTGTCGGGAGTGTGTTGCATCCGTTGCGGCCGCGCGCCCGACGGTGGGATTAAGGGTGGCAGTGCCGCAAATACGAGAGGAGAGACAGAAAATTCTTTCGTCGTGGAGCACGTAGAGCGAAACGCGCCGCATCGTAACCCCCTGACTCTGAAAACGCTTCTGATTGCCTATTGTTCGCCGCACGCATATCCGACGGTATATATACGCACACGCATAAGAAGCACACGCGCGCGAATGCAACTATATGTCATCCGAGCGAACCACATCACGCGCGCGCGATAGGTAAAATATTGTTACTCGGAGCGAAAGGATGGCAGGTATAACGCGACGGTTTGTGAATTATAAGCATTATGTGTATACGTGGCCGTCTGTACATGCGTACACAAAAGAGTGCTTGATTTTCTGCCCCCCGGCCACGGAATGGGTGCAAGGCGGTCTCATTTCGTAATTTTGCAGCGCGGACATTTATTGGCGTCGCTTTAAATCGGGATGAAATCCGTTGACAATGCGGTTGAACGCGCAGAGAAAAAGAGCGTTTAATAAATTATAAAATTCAAATTATGTTAATTAATATAATTTTAGACTTTTATTTTTAATATTAACTCTTAGAATTGTAATATAAGACAAATTTTTTGTACTATTCTAATATGATTAACAGTAAGCTCTGATGGATCGGAACACGTACACGGTCAGGTGTATTTATGATTCGTCGCATTCAAGGAATTCCTGGCCATTGTATATGCTATTCTCAATACATGGAGTCTGCCCTTTGCAACTTAAATTCTTCTTCAACTTTAATAGACCATGCGCCTGATCTTTATATACAATCAGGTAGGTTGGATATTTCCGAGTCCAGCTTCTACCTAAGAACTTAGGTCAAAACAGCTAACACCAAGTTCTGCTTTCTTGATCGTACTTTATTGGCCTTCCTTTTGCTAATAACATTCTAAAAATATTTTTAAATTATGTCATTGTTCCCTTCTCCATAAATCTACGTCTTCAAATAGGTACAACTTACAATAGAACAAAAATTAACGTCTTAACGCCAGATTGCGTAATGGTCAAGAAAAGAAAACAACCATACAGTCAAATATCAAGTACTTTGTAAATAGTCCCCAGTCCTATTTTCTACTGTCAAGCCTTTTGTTCCGATGTATTTTATCAATCGGTAGAAAGCGTCCCGTTTGACCATGTTGCGAATTGACCACAGCCACTAGCCAAACCATAGCAATCGGCGCTTGGAGTTCTTCCATTGGACCAACCGATTAAAATATTAATTTAAATATTAACCGAAAATATTTATAAATTCGCCAAATAGTAACGTGAACAATCGGCTTTTATTCCAATCGATACGATTTTTCGCTTCCGACATAATTCAAAATGACTAGAGTGATAATAAAAGTCAGAAATATTAATCAGCCGAAACTGGTTAAACTTCTCCTCTGAATAAAACGACAGTTCAATGACCGTTATAAAACTCGTTTCGGAACTATAATTTCGGATAATCGAGATAAGATTTGGCACACGTAGAAATAAATACATGAGGGAGGGTAATAAATAACAGTCAATGCTCACCAAATTTTTTCTCAAGTATTAAAAATACTGTTATTTTTCATTTGGGGGGGAGGGGGGGTAAAATTCTGCGGATTTTCGAGATCGAGTGCAATTTTATACGAAAGTAACCGCTATCAAACTGGTCCGCATTTGCTGTGCGTATTGATCTAGCGCGAACGAAACGGAAACTACGGGAACAGCCAGATGTTCATTACATCGCTGATAAGTCGGTGAACTTTGGTGAATCATTACTATTCGCTGGCGATCGTACCCCGTTATTGATTAACTGCGAAACTCGGTCCTGCAACAGCTGCACCCGTATGTTCTGTCACGCTAGCGAGCGCCAAAGAATACCCTGGGGCTCTTATACCAGGGGGGGAAAAAACAAAGTTCATGGGGGCGTACGTGGGTACATGATAGAGTAGGGTGCGTAAGTACCGCGAGAATGAACGTTCGCCAGCCGATCGATCGAGCCCCCGAGTTTACACAACAAATCGACGCGCGATAACGATAACCGCGCACCGATATGTTCGCGTGTGCATAAAATTCTTGTAAGTTGCGCGTAGCTTCATTCAACATACTTTTGCTTGAGAAATATTTTTTAAATAATATATTCTTTTTTTATTAAATTTATTAGACATTAATTCAAAATTGAACGTTCTTGTCATGTAAAATTTGAAAAATAAAATATTTAAATTTTTTTTTACATTTCTATCGATTAATTGATTTTATTTTTTTTTCTTACTTTTTGCAAAGAGACACAACTTTCCCTAACTGACAAATTATATAATGGAATATCTTTTAATAAATTATATAATGAAATGTTTTCCTCGGAAAAGTTTTAAGGAACTTGTCCTTTTAAAGTTACATTAAAGTTAAATTACAGAATAAAAATTTACCAATTTTTCAATTTTTTTGTATCGATCTTATTATTAGACAAATACGTATAATAATAAATTTATGTATAATAAAAAAGTAAACCCGATTCGACTATAAAAAGATATATATTAAGGTTTCCAATGAATTGTGAAGCATATTAAACTACCCTAAAATAATTTTACATTTGTTTGATTAAATATTTTTTACAATACTTTTACACATCGATGAGATCGATCTTGACTCGACGCAGCGAAAAACCACTTGAACTATGAATGACGATGACATGAATCGAGAGGATAGGGAAAAGTGAGATACGAAGAAACGAGGCGAGGGCGGGAACGTCGTTACGAAAAGGAGCGGGGCGGGAATTTCGAGGCGAAAAGGAGAGGAAGTCACATAAAGGTTGCATAGTTCTCGATTGCCGTTTGCACCTTGCATCTGACAATGGTGTCGTGAAAAATGGCGTGTGGACCTTTACTTAAAAACATTAGTGAAACCCTCTTCGATTTTCTGGGGGACCAATAACGCTTTAACTTTTTTTAAATCAATCTTACATCTTTCCGCGCTGAAAGTAAATAACGATAGATGGAATCGGGACTCTTCGGGTGAACGTTACACTTAATGCAAAAACAGAGACCTTAAAATTGATTGCGTAAACAAGATGAGTGAAAGATAAAAGTTGGAGCCTAAAGTCTTGGCCCGAAGCTCTCTTCGAGAGATCTTTGAACGAGTTTCGCCGATACGGAGCCTCATTTCGCGGTTGAGTATCGCCGTTGAGCTCGTGTTCCCATGCCATGTAAAGTTCACGTCGTCTCTACCACCACCACCGCCGGGGGATTTAAATCTCAACGGTCGCGATGGTAGTGAGCGATAGTGGGGAGACATGAGAGACCTGCGGGTCTTTTTTTTTCTTTTTCGCTCGACGGGCAAGCGAGGGCGTCAGGAAACGGGAGAGAGAGAGAGAGAGAGAGAGAGAGAGAGAGAGAGAGAAAAAGAGGGAAAGAGTGGGGAAGAAGCGGCGGAAAGGCGGACCAAAAGGGAATGCGAAGAGAAGTGGAAGCCACAGATAGAGAAGGGCAGAGACCGCTTGTTTGTAAACACAGAGTGGCGAGACGCGAAACGATCCGCGTGGAATTCCGCGTGTTCTTATACACGCCGGCGATAACGTTTCCGCGGCAGATAATTCTGCTGATGATCCGGATCAACGTCCGATTCCTTTTCGAATTCGTTATCAGAGCAGAAAAAAAACACCTCTCTGTCGCTTCTATGACCGTTCTCGCCGTTCAGATACTGAGAGCCTGAGGCGATCGGGGCGACCGGACCGACGTCCGTTATACGTCGCGCCGTGAGATCTGCGAGAGGGATTAAATTTGATTTCTTTCGCGAAAAATTCTGAATGTTACGATCGCCTGTACCTAGAATCGAACGAATCACGAATTCCCGTCGGTCGGTTTCCGGCTTTATTTTTTTTTCTTCTCTTCATGTTAGTCCTGTTTGCGTCGTTAAGGATGCGCAGCGCCACACCTTCTACCTTCGCTCCTTCGGTCCTCTCTCGGTTGACATTGAAAAAGCATTTCGCGTTTAACAATGTCTATTCAATATACGCAGCACCACAAGGCAGAAGATACGGATATATAAAATATTTATAATCTAAAATGTTTACGCTCTGATTATTATTCTCAATCGAATGATGCAAACTACAATATTAGACATTCTGTGCGTTCAAAATTAAAATACCCTGTTTTTAAAAAGAGAATTTAAACGGTCCAAATTTTTTTCCGCTCTTCTTGTTGTCCGCTGTTGCTCAGTTTCCGTAATGTCCCGACAGATATGTCTTAAAAATATTCTTTCTTCTTCATTAATGATTCCATGCATCTCTTTGTTTCTCTTTCGACCCCCGCCGCGTTCGCGGCTTTCAGTCGTCTGATCCCTCTCTCTGTCCCGTCTCTCTCTCTCTCTCTCTCTCTCTCTCTCTCTCTCTCTCTCTCTTCTTTCCTCCTTTCGTTCGCTAGGTCTGTTCTCTTCGCTTTCTCTTTTTCTATCCTCTACCTCAACGTTTCAACGGTCACTGCTGATGACGACGCTTCTATGGCGAACTCTCTTATCCTCCTTCGTCTTTTACCCTCCGCATAATCTTGCAACGGCACCTCCTTCGCCTTCTTCTTGCCCTTGGACCAACACCTCGGCGCCTCGCATAGCAACCGAACAAACCGTCAACAAATCGAGGAAAATAGGCTCAAATAGGCGTGCGTTTTCTCAGTTTCTGATTCTCGTTTTTTTTTTCATCTCTCTTAACTACACGGATTTTATATAATGCTACTTTGTGAATTTGCTTTTTTTTTGCAAAGAGCAGATGCGAAATAAAGAGAATCATTTGATTACGTAATTTATCGATTTTATAATTCATCCGATACTCTCTGTAATTTATATCTCGATCCCTTGGAAAGTAACTTGGACCTTAACAAAAGGAATGGCAAACGTTGTCTTATGACTGCCAAGCCATTGCGTTTCAAGTTGTTTACCTACGATCTGGCGAGTCGTCAGATATTTTTAGTGCGCTGTTCAAATTGCTTTTGCTACCTTACAATCATAGTATTTCGTTACACATCTCTTAATTGTTGCATCGCGTGTCGATAGATTGCAATGTTGGATCACTCGAATTTGCGCTTCGATCGTCAAAGCTTATACACGTAATACTTTCGGAATACAATGATAGTCAAAAAGCTCAAAGCCGCACGTTGAGAAACATAGAAAACTGAAGTGGGAAACGTTAAAATTAATGAGAGAAATTTTATCGCGGTCAGCTTTCGAGTTTTATAACGTAACTTCCGTTCCTTTATCTGAGCACACAACAAATCATACGCGGAGAGACAATCGAGTTGCAACTGTCAGAAAGTCTTTGATTTATCCCGGATTTTACAGATCCGACTTAAAATTGCTGTGACCGAATACGGCTCTGTATGCATATGTATTTGAAGGAACGTCAACTCGCAGAACTCTTCCTTTTCTTGCACATTATCACTCTTTTCGTTAACAAAGCGGAAAGATAAAAAGAAAAAGAGAGAGAGAGAGAGAGAGAAAAAGAGGTGCGAACCGGATGGCTAAACCACGGTCATCGTTTCGGCACTTCGAAAAGAGAGGCTCTCTGTCGAAGCCGCTCTGGATATAATAAGTCCAAAAACTTCCAGCAGCAAAGGGTTCCACCCACGGTGCCGGCTCCGTTGGCATGAAACGGACTCGAAAAAAAAAAAAGAAACCATCGTCAACGGTAAGCCAACGTCGTTGATGTTGCTCTGCGATAATTCAACTTTCTTGGAACTCAGTACTGGGTACATTTCCGTCGTTGTTATGCGAACGTATCCGGATACGATCGGCGATAACAATATTAAACTCTATTTCGGAGTCTTCGAACGTTACAAGCTCGAAGATTATTAAAATGAAAAGATTCGGCCACACTACGAGCAGCGAAAATGGTAAACGTTCATATAATCATATATCAAAAGACTGTTATTATAAGTATAGTAATGCTGAAGAGTCACTTCGAGATTAGCGCGCGGGGAATTTAATAAAGACTCACGTCCCGCAGGATAGGGCGGAGCGGAAAGAAGAAAACGCGAAACGTACGAATTAGACAAGCGCGATCTGTCTTAACCGCGATCCCAAATAATTTCTTCTCCCGTGCTGCCCAAGGGTAAGATCGGAGACACGTAATGTATAGAGTCGAGTTCAACATGCCACGCACGAACGTGAGGCTGACATCAATCGAAAAGGCCGTTGCTCCACCATCAGCGAAATGGCGGTGTTGCGTCTCTCCTGAATTGCATTCCTCTCCTTACATCCTCCGGCTCGAGGGGGAGGATCAGGAGGTATGATATGAAGAAGGAAGAGGAAGAAAAGGAAGAAGGAAAAGAAGAAGAAAAGAAGACGCGGGAAGATGAAGGAGGAAGGAGAATAAAAATAAGAAAAGTATGAGAGCAAAAGATTCGAGAGACGGTGAAGAGAAAGAGAGAGAGAGAAGAGAGGAACGGTTGCTGGGTAGAGATGGAAAGCAAAGACGGTTAATTTACCGCTACCGCGTTTGCAACGGAACGGACGGACGAACGGACGGACGTCTTTGCTTACCATGAACTCAGAACCCTTACCGTCGAGAGACGTCTCCTTTTTAAAGGTCGGAATAGAATGAAAGAAAAATGAAGAAATCTATCTAAACAAATACTACAAAAGTACGAAGAGCGGACAAGGGTTCAATTGTTATCTGGATTTTGCAATCGTCCACCCACTTTCAATGTGTCCTAAAAAAATAATTTTGTATATTTCTTCAATTTCTTGGACTATAATCTTACCTTTTTACGAAAAAAAAATTGCTTAACAAATAATAAGTATAAACGTAGTAGCTTTTGCGAAAGGATCTATTTACGCAAAAATACGATCATAATTGAAGAACTGCAGTCAATTGCTCGTCAATCAGCATTTAAGATGCTGGAGAAACGTCTATAAATATTTGAAGCACACCGTTCACTGCTGGTCGCTCGCCGATGGCCATGATGAAAAGTACAGGAAACGCGCAAAAGGTATATGGAAGGTGCGCGCGTGCACGGAAGAAGGAATCGCGGTTGAGGTAGCAAGTGGAGGAAGTGGAGGAGACTCGGTACGCGTCAGCATGTGCGTGGAACGAGCGCGATAGGGGTGTGCGTTTGCTGCGTTGTCGTGGGCTTCCTCGCAGCTACAGGTGTAATCGTTTGGAAAAACCTGCGGAAGTTCACGCTCCGATAGCCCCGCCCGTGGAGGATCGAGTCACCCCGATTACTGTATGGCTCTCTGGACTATCGAATATCTCTCTCGACGAATAATCGACGCGTTCCAAGGATTACACGTCGAGGAAGGATTTAAAAAAAAAACGCTCGGGCGCGACAACGGGAGTGTCAAAACAGTTTTGTGTAAATCTTACGCCCGCGATAATCTACAATACTCGGTATTTCACCAGCCCGGTCACTCACGATCTTCAATAGTGTTCTCCGACGCGTGAATTATTATATTCGCATGATCATAAGAAAAGCGTGCCGGCTTACAAAAGTGCCGAACTGCAATTGTATCCGTCGTCATAAAAAAAAGTGTCAGCACAGAATGTAAATATAATAATCCAGTCAACAATAGGTACAATTATTCGTTCATGAATTTTACATTTGTTTCTAATCAGTCAACGTCAGGATTTTCGTTCTGGCGCCCTTCAATAGGCACAGGATCACTTATGCATTTTATCCTCCGATCCCATCTCCCTTCTGATCGATCGCTTCTCGGAATTGTCCCATTGTATGATATCCTACTTTGCTCCTTATCCGCGTTTATTTGCATAGCATCAACAGCGTCTCTTACGTCGAGGGAAACTTCCCGAGCGACACTCTATGCATAGCAGATCGCGCAGGCGGACGTGGCGCGGCGGGCCGGCGCGGACAGGTAATCCGAGCCGTAACGTACGTCTACGTAAGGTGATCGCATAACAGGCGTATATGAAAGAGCGAGCCTCGATATATCGCGAGCCGGCGCGGTGAGGAAGAAGAGGAACTCCGTTCTTCGCGCTGGACCAGATTTAGGATTTAGCGCTTAGTGATTATTTAACGACCGCTTCTCGCCACGCGGGTGGCGCCGAGCGGTAGCCCGGAGCAAGGTATGCTGCACGAGGATGGACCGCCGCTTCGTCTTCGCGCGCGTTTCCCGCGCAGCACAAAAACTATCCGCATGGTCGAGAGCTTATACCGCTGTTGCTGGGCAACCAAGGGCTCGGCCACGTTAGTGGTCGAGTCGAGAGAGGAACAGAGAGAAGGAGACGGAAAAGAGAATCTCGCTCTTTTACTCTGACGGCATACCGCAGCGGCGAAAGAGAGGAGAACGGAGAAACGCTGGATAAAGCGAGAGGAGCGGTGTTATGTAATTTTTAACCGTCATTGGAAGGCGAACACCACGACGAGAAACGTCGTACACGAGAAACGCCGGCATCATCCATTGTAATATTCTGGAGACAAAATTTGACTCCCGTCTTGGCTTTGGCCCCGCAATTCACTTGACCAGTACATTACCTGTCTATTCGTGAGAAGCGATAAATGTTATACTCGGCGACATATATATACATATATATATACATCCGGGGATCGATATTGATAAACATTTCGCGCGATAACGTCCCGATAATCTAACATTCAAGTTGCCTGCGAACCGCGATATAAATTTTGACATTAATCTTGCGAGACATTAATAATTTAGGAGATATAAAGCCTTGACTTCAGTAACGAATATTTCTGGGGTTTTGTGAAAGATATATTGCACTAACGTAAAATATTGTCGATGCTTTCTGGATTATGGCTCAACTTGAATTACCCTCTTTTAAAGCTCTTCATAGTAAAAATCGTAGATAAAGATCGAGAGTGACTTCTAATTTTCTCTTCGCTGAAGAGAGTTCGCTAGAAGGAGAGTCGTTCTCAGAAATAAAAATCTCAAGTGGATGTAGGCACTTTTAATGAATAATACTGTTGACATAGGAGACATTGGTTATACGGGTTCAACGAATTATATCATCACTGGTTCTCAATGAAGACTTATCGGTCTCAGCTCGTAAACATTGTAACAATATAATATAGTATTTTGTGTTTAGACACATACCTAGTAAAAAATTCTACGATAATTTTATAATTATAATTATTATTGTCATTGAATATATTATCACTCTTCTGCAAAATATGTGCAGGTACTGAATCGAAAGCTGAGTAACAAAGAAAGTAATGTAATAAAATGAGTTTTTAAATAATTCCACATTAAATGTGTTTTAAGTTTTATAAATTATTTAATCAACGTATTAAACTAATAAAACTAACTTTGATTGTTTTAATTACGCGTTTATGTTTTCTTCTTCTCTGATCTTCAAAAATTAACATAATAATAGGATCAAATTCCTAATCGTTACATCTCCCGCGATTAATTCGGATGCCACTCTTTTTTTCACGCTCACTTATCTGAGAGACCGGAATCGGCATCTTCAGAGTTCACGCTCGTGTTTAGAGATTGCGTAAGAATATTCATCGGTCTTGTCTTCGTAAAAAGAATGTGTACGTGTGCGGGTATTTCCTTCAACCTGCCGAACGGAAACCGAGAGCCGGTCGTACGAACATGAGAGTACCTGATTTACCGGAAGCGCGCGTACTGGGGGCGGCTGTTGCTCTCTCGTGTTCGCACTCTCAATTCACAAAGGCAAAATCGGAATACGTCCGACGTAGAAGCACGCATGGTGGGTCCCACTTTTCGGTCGGCGAAATCGGGAACGTGTCTACGATTTGCGCGATTGCGTATTCAATGCATTCAGAACATCCGCCGACGCGAGAGTCCTTTCTCCTTCTTCTTTATTTCCTTTTTATAAGTGCGGCTTTTTAATGGAACCGCAGAACTGCGCGTTCTCCTTTGCTCCAGCAAATTGGAAAACGTTCATTCGTTTGTTCGTTTCGTTAATATGAAGAATAGAAATGCGCACTGTTTTCCCGTAAAAATTCATTTTTAAATCACCACGTGTAAGTCGACTGAAGTCGTGTTGACATACCATTTATATGAAACCTTTTCAGAAATATAAAACTAAAAATGTAGGATTCTTGAGATTCGGAGAAGCCATCTGGTAATCTGTTTTTCTTCTCTTTTGGTAACTGTATAGTCTTTTCCACATTTTCCGTTTCAAGACGGACGTTAAACTCCAAAAGCTAAACGTTAATTTTAACAACAGAGATTCTTTTTGAGATGAATTTAAAACACATTTTTTTGTTAACAAGAATCTCTAAATCCAACGAAATGTACAAATTGTACGTTTTGTTAATAGAGTTTCATATAATCAATTCTTCTATTCTAACCTTTTATTTAAGAGAAAGACGATTGAAAAAATGATTAAGAGATCATGTCATTAAAATTAAGAACAGGAGTTTCGAATTTCAAAGATTAAATAGAATAATAGATAAATATTTGGTTGAGTAAAGGATTAATTAATCAAGTATCCGGTAGCTTCTGTACACCCAACGAATTCGGAGACGCCAGTCGCATTGAAAAACGACAAAAGCCGCTGTAATTTCGTCATTTATGTATTCCCGATAGGTTCTCCATGCGGCATACGGAGGAAATGACAGAGTATGTAAACGCGAGTTCATGTCCACCGTGCGTGCGTACACGAAGCTACCAGGAATTATGCGGCGTGCAGAAGCGAATGCACCGCGGCCTGCCATCGAAATTGCCTCATCAGCCAGGCCGGGGAGAGCTCCTCCACCGGACGCACTGACGTCGACACCCTTTTCCCCGACGGGCAGATCCTCCCCGCAGGACTCCAACCTTGTGTGGGGCCCATCAGCTGAGAACGCCCGAAGGCCCCGTTCTCAATTGGGCTCTCACACATCGAAAAGAACCGGCGGCCTTTTGATCGCGTTCTCCCTTGTAAGGCGAATTTCGGTTACTCCCGATTCGGCGCCGTTCCCGCTCCAAAATGTGTCCGAAGGTAAAGGATTCATTGGCGAAACTTGAAATGTCAGTTACCTACCATGTGATCGCCGTACCGATGGCTCACCTTTTTTCCTTCGTACAATAAGCAATGGCTTCGGAATAAAGTGCCGTGACTCGAGGAAAAAAAAACCAGTTGAGTCAAGTTTTCGACGGACGAGTTTCGAAAAATCATAATTCTGAGACAAACTCGTAAATCGATTTCCGAATTAACATTGCAATTTTTAATTTTCATTGAAACAAATCCTATCTGACTTGACAGATTTTCGAATGTGAAGAGAAATCGTGAAAATCGGAAAAAGATACGAAGACATCTTTTTTTTTTTTTTCAAAAATAATTCGACAAAAAAAACGCTGATACATATATTTCTTTCTTCTTGTCTAATCGTTCTTAACAAAAAACAATAGAGTTATAATCGTCTCTCTTTTCTTCTCCATTCTCCTTATCCTATTCACTCGAATTGGTCCTCGACAAGTTTTACGCGACTTCTTTTTACGCTATGATTAGTATGTCGAGTTGAAAGAGGGAATTATTATTAAACTACGCTAATAAGTGATAAACGAGTTGCATTTGTTAATTTAGGAATTATTTTAAGAATTATTTTGATACCATATATATTTATATTGTACATTTATGTCCTGATACTAAATATGGTATTAGTTTGGTATCAAAATCTCCAAGCTCGTCAAAAACTCGATTGAGCGTAATTTTAAACTCACTTTATGATATACACAATTCATATCGAAAATTTTAGGATAGAAGTCTATATATAATTTTATATACATCACATTTTAATGCGCGTGTGTGCGTAAGTGTATCTTTTAATATATGTTTTATATATGTGTTCTGATTTTGCAAATGTTTTTCATGTGTTATACACGACAGGTAAAATATTTGTTTGAAAAAAAAAACCTTTACAGCAGAAATGATAAACAATAAGCTTGCAAGAATTGTTTTCGTTTCAACTTTCGAAGAATACTAAGAAAGAATAAATATACTTAATGGTGCGCACCAGGATGGGAAATGTTCTCAGCATGTTTTCTGCAGGATTTTCTCTGCAGGAAAAAAATCCCATAACCTTTAAATGACGATATCTTTCATCCTGGAAAAGTGTCACAATAGTATGTCGTTTGATAAATTTACAGGATGACTCTCTGTCATAGAAACTTGTTATGTTTCGGACTTCAAAAGATTCCGTAACTTAAAGCCATTATTCTACTTTATTTAAAAATTTTACTACTTTCTGTTTGCATTTTTAAAACAATAATAATAACAACACAAAATTAAAAAAAAATATATGTACATTTATACATTCCTATATACGTTTTCAAATGGCATGTTAAAAATATTTTTCTTATTACGCTTTATATTCATTACTTTAGATACAACTCTTTGTCAGTTCTACGAATGTAAGTGCGCTACATTCACGTAGCAAATTTTGTCATATACATATACATTTATTGTATTATCATTCTTTACGATTTCGATATGGTGAATAACGAGCGAATTCTGGCTGGGACCAAAACCATGGGAAACGAACGTTGCTCGAACGTGTCGGTATGTGTGGGCAGAGATCCTTCGTCTGTACTCTTACGATAGAGAAAGAGAGAGTACGTACATGATATTGGGTAGGGCGAAGGGCTCTTGGCACAAACGGGCTCGTCGGCACGATAAACCGCCAAAAATCCCAACATGGTCAGGTCCATCATTGAGCGTGAAAATATCGTTTGAACGGAACAGAGCGGAAATAGTTACAATACTTTGCCGTGTTTCGTCCAAGTGTTTGTTCGACCTACTTCGAAAATATCTTTTTAAAATACGATAATTATAGATATTGCTGCAAACTTTGTCCGACACGATCGCTTGTATTGCAAACGGAGGATGTGGGCGCAAATTTGAAGAGACTTTGTAATTGTGTAATTAAAATCCATAATAGATTAGATTATTTTTTTAATATGTGTACCACGATCTTGTTAGATTATTAACCTGCAAGTGCGCAAAAATCACAACAGACGAATCATTACCGAACCGACGAAAAACCGTGCGCGGATAGCGTAGGACCGTATTCTGGTGCCATCACAACAACCGACAATTTACTGCCTGGCTACCGTGAAAGAGAACGCCGTCTTGGCGAACGATGGGCGTATCTTCAGCGCCGTGTGCGTGTAAATCAGTTTTTAATCGCCGAGAAAAAATTTTTTTCCCGCCGTGAAAGAGCCGTGAATGACCGGGCGCTGTTTATCTGTGACTGAGACTGGGCGGGCTCTTGGCGCGCTGTTTTCCCGCCAAAACCTAATCAGCTGACATTCCCCACAGCTGACACGGAGAGACCCGACAAGGACGGACGAACTCTCCATTTAAAACTCCTACAGATTTAAAAAACCAGGTAACGACGGCGGCGACTTCTACCCTTGTTCCTCTATTTCTTTTGCCGGTTTCTCCCTCGAGGGGGTTACACGCACACACATATACACACCATAAGCATGTATATGGCGAACGGGCCGAAGGGCCGAAGGGCCCGGGCATCTCACGGGGTTCATCTTCTGTTGAGTATCCTGCTCGAGTATGTGCGGCAGGTCTAAGAAGTTCAAGAAAAAGAACAGAAGAACGAGGCTCGGGATCGCGAGAAACTTCGGGAAATCTCTCTCTCTCTCTCTCTCTCTGTCGTAAAAACCTCATTCCATTCTACAATATGGCAAAAGGACGAAAGGAACGCGACCGACCGGTCTCAGAGATGGGGGAGATTCAAAATCGGAATACTCAATTCCGGGCTTTTTTCAAGTTTTGGATGGCAAATCGTTCGGTATTTCCGTATAAAAGCCTCCGTAAATGTGTTGATCCCGTTGACGACGCCGCGCCAGAGTTTCAGATTCTCCAGGTGACGGAAGTGTCATTTTGCAAACGGGAATGCGCGGGAACGGGCGCATCTTTATCGCGCTTCAAGATGATTCGAGAGTGTGATTCTGTGGGACATCTTTCGATACCAATGAATTCGAAGAGCAGGGAGGGAGGGGACATTTCAAGGGAAAAAAATTAGTTCAATTGCTTGGTTAAAAAAAAAAAAACATTTCACGTACTATTAAACAACATGACTTTAGAGTCATTTTGCTATTTCACTAAGAAAACACATACACGTAAGAAAGATACACAGACGTTCGTGTGTGGAGAAAGTCGGTTACTCGAGCCTAAAAGAAACGAACTGCTCCTTGAACGTCATCACTAAATGTTATAGGCGGATGTCAACCTGCTTGCTCAAGCGTAACAAGAAGCTCCGACTAAGAAAAGGCTGTCCCGAAGGCCGACACAATGTTTTCCAGAACACGGAGTTTCCTCCCATTTTTCCCCCACAAAATTTTTTTTGAAGTTTTACCGCTCGGAGCTTTTCATTTAAAATGATATACTTGTTGTATAATGATATAATTGTTATATGACAATAACTTAGGACAATTTAATAAATATTGCGAAAACGCTTTGATGCGACTCTGAATTTGATGCGCCAATTAATCACAAGAATATTCAGTTTTTCAATTAAGAGTATTAGAAGATAATGAGAAAGGAAAGGTCACAAATAGGCGTGTGCGAAAAACTCGAGACAGGAGGAAGGTTTAAGGTTTCTCCCTCTTTAAAATTAAAGCTTTCGGTTCTATTGGGTATTGCCTGTAATAGAGACAAATCAGCATCTGGAGGCGTGCATGCTGCAAAAATCCGTGCAGACATACAGAGCCAATAACCGTGCAAAACCAACAATAACAGGTACCACACAGTGAGCGGGAAAGGGACGGTTTAGTAAAAGGGATTGCCACAGGCAAAGTCCCTCTCTCTTTCTACGGCTCTCACTCGATAGGGTCCTGCGGTAGATCTGAGTTAGACAGGCGAGCGGGCCCTATACACCAGGCGTACGAAACTAACTATGAGGCACAGGTACCACAGAAAGTAGCCACCCATCTTCCCACACCTACCTGAGAGCCGAGACACGGTGTTCGGCCCCCTCCCCCCCTACGGGATCGGTCACTAGATCGAGAAAAGGGCGATCTACGCGAGAGAAAGACGGGTGATTAAAGTAAGAGGTATAGAGAAGGAGAGGAGTGGGAATGCGATCGGGGAAGGGCGGAAAAAAGCGCGGCAACTTTGGCGATCGTGTTTGTAGTGTAACGCGCCGACGCACCGCCATTCAGTCTAACGTCCCCCGGTCAGGAACGTGCTGCGAAAAAATGCATCTTTCAGGGATCTCCTCTCTCGAATAGCTTTGAAAGTGCGTTTTGTATTTGTTGTGTCGATAGAAGGCGCGATTCTAGTACAGGTCTTTCATATATAGCGAGGAAGTATAATAAAATTGGATCTCCTCCGGAATTCGAGGCGCGTTATCGTGCGTTCGTGTGGGTGCGGCTACAGGCCCTCGTAAAGGCGGCGCCTGAATTCTCTCGCATCTCTCTTGCATGTGAACGTCAAGAGACCAACGGTTTTGGCGAACCGTTTTATGGATTAGCTATATACATTTCTGTAACTCTCTATAGAGTTTTATCACAAAATAGCAAGCGACTATAGCGAATTACAGTTTTTTTTTATACATATACAGTTTATGAAAATTAAAGAATGTTTCGATTTGAAAAATAAGCAATTGAGATCACTTAAGTTTACTAAATTATTTATACAAAGTACTCTACTTCTATGCTCTTTCCCTTCTTATTTATTTTCTTATTTTCCTACTACAGCTTTTTTCCATTAACTTTTTATAAATACTGCATTTTTCTAAGAAAAAGAAAAGAAAGCTTTACGAATGGACGTTTCACTTTTTTTTTACCAATATTTCTGTTGATAAGAAAAATAAAATGTCCGTTCGAACAGCTTCTTCATTTTGCAGCCATTTTTGAAAAATGGAAAATGATGGAAAAAAAACCGCAAAGTCTGTAAAATGAAATTCGACAAGAGTCGAGAGAGGGTGGACTTGAGAGGAGCAAGACGGACGGTGGGAAAAAGAAAAGAAACGGGGAGGACGGATGTATTGGTGCATCGATGGCGATTAACCGAGGAGAAGTCCCTCGGCGCGACGGAGCCGAAACTGGTTCCCATACCGGAACGTCTTGGCGGGAAACGCCGGCCAATCGTAAGCGTCGCTCTTTGCAGTTTGGAATGCCGTTCGGCGAAGATACAAACGACGCCTCTGGGAACCGTGAGACGAGGAACATTTGCATTCGCCGCGATACGCGCCGTAAATTTCTTCCCGCGTCGCGAGATACCGTGAACCGATATCCGGGAGCACGTCCGACGAGGGAGTCTCCAAATCTTCGCGAATTACCGCGACTTTTCAACATTTTCGACATTTCGCTCTCTCTCTAACTCTCTGTCTCTGTTTCTCCTGCGACTTATCAACATCTCGCCCGAGCGACGTCGACGTGAGTAATAGGAAGATAACGAGGACAATGACCAGAGCATAACGAAGTAGCAAGGGGCTCTCTTGGAAGATTTAATTAAAGGGTTCATACGGGTTCTTGTCGCGGATTAAGCGGGAAAAGCGATAAACTTCCTCCCGGTGTATCTCTTTTTTTTATTGACAACTCGTGAAAACGGTAGCGATACAGGAAACGAGAAAAGCTCAAGAATTTTGAGATTTTCGCGAAATATAACTCTATACTGCAGTTTCTCCCAAATGAATATCTTTATCGCGCGAACACCGTTGAAGTTGGTATCCCTGCGGACAATACCAGTTTCTTCCCGCGCTTTCAAGAGAAGGATAGTATCACAAAGAGACGGAGGAAGACGTTTCCTGAAAATCTCAAAACTCTTCTCCAGATCTTTATCCGTATATTTAAAAAAAAATTCTGGCTTTTAATATAATTTCACAATATAAGCATCATATAGCAAGTACTTTCTCGCAATCAATTGTTCAAATGACATAGCGATTACAAATGAAAGAGCGAATTTGAATCCGAACAAAAGTGAATCCTAAATCTTTGCAGCATTTATTTTAAATAAAAAATTCGGTCTAAAAAGGACTTATACTCGTTAAATTGCTGGCTTAAGGATAAACTTTAAAAACCAGGAACTCTTTCGCTCTTAAAGCTTTCGTACGGCACTGTAACGAGCTAAGTTAACATGAGCTATTCAATTACAAAACGTTGCAAATTTTTGTCTTGCTCTGCTCATGAATCGACTGTCTTCATTTTTTTGTCTCTCTGTTTAGTTAACTAACACGGCTTCATTGCTGGCATCTCGATCTTCTCCGATTTCCCTGATTAGCTTACAAAAGTAAACATCGTTATCGACTCTCGAGTTTTCACGATAACTTCCTGGGAAGGGCGCAACGTTCAAACATCTCGGTTATCGTAATACCAAGATAAAGTTTAAAGTTCACCTTCTCTTTAATGCGAGCGACAAAAATGGCGCTCGTAGAATCAGCTGCTTCCTCGCAGTAGGATCGAAAACGCGGACACAATACGCGGTACTGTTCGATAAAAAAAGATATCGGCCTAAAATTCGCGATAAATTATCTAAATAATGAAATCATCAATGTCCGTTAATCCGATACATATACTTTACGTTAAAAAAAAAACCACGAATTCATTTTTCTAATTTATAATCTGCTTAGTCTTTTGAAAAAGACAATTTTTATCTTTTTCTGATTCTTAGTAACTATTAATGAAACTGTTATTTAAAATCCTAAATGCCCTTAATTTTAGCGATTTATTCCCTTCGCTATTATTATTGAGACGTTAAAATTATGAAGTACTAGATAATTTTTTATGTATTTTTATTTAAAGTATATTTCCCAATTATCAACCAAGTTTACAGATAAAGAAAAAATCGAGGCAAAACCTTCTGTACAATAATTACATTTATACAGCGTAATACACTGTTAAATCTATAGTATCAAATTTAACCCTATTTAATTCGTCCTTAATGCTCCTGCTCCTACCTAATATATAGTTATTTTTAACTAAAACAATGAAATTTAACCCAAAATTGGATTAAATTTAAACCGTTTTAAATTAACTTCATTGTTTTAGTTAAAAATAACTGTTTATTAAGTAGGAGCAGTGGCGACTTAAATAAGGTTAAATTTGACACTATAGATTTAACAGTATATTCGGAGATAATTTGATGTTAATTAGCGGTAAATGTTGCAATTTATGTCACTGGTACGTATTGCAAACGATATAATCAACGCCAACTAAAAAGAAACAAATTGAGCGATGGAGACCGATGACTTCGAATTCCAGCATCTAACCATTAAGATTTTGACCGTTAGATTGTATCCATTCGAAATACTACGTCGTAGAACACGTTCTACGTTCTACGTCGAAGTAGACTTTCGGTCGTATACTTCGGTCGTATACTTCTCTTCATACCAAGATAAATAGAGGCGGTAGAGGAACGCGCGGGACCAGTTGAGGGAGTAGACGAGGGGGGTAGATGGCTGGGGCCATCAAGAAAGGCCCTTAAAGAAACCAAGCATACCAAGAAGAAATAACTTCTTCGCCTGGCAACAAAGAAAACCGGTGCTTTTCCACATTCTCTTTCTTAATCATGATATCTTGTCACGTTTCCCGCATTAGTTTACCCACAACACAGAACCGCGGAAGACACGTTAACTCCGACGCATTTATGGAAGTTTTTTTTTAACTTCCAAATGATAAATCGTCAAAAACCAGCGAACAAATTTTTTATTTTGTTATTTTCGGTCGATTTATGGTACGACATAGTAATCAATCATGTAGACATATATCTTAAACGTATACTTTCGCGAATATGTGTACATCGTTTCATTAGCTACAGGAACAAAGGGCATAGGTGTGGCATAGTTCCCAAGGAATATCGAATTCTCTCTACCCATCAGCGTTTCAAATATCCTACGTTATTTTACACCCTTCGATCCTATCGAGGATCTTTCACGTGTAATTAAATCTGCAGGACCACACAAAGGATGAAAAGTATACTTGAAGACGTTGACATCATTAAGTTGCAAATATTTAAAAGACGAGGGAGAAAATTAAGACAGTTCAAGCATTCTAATAAATAATTATTTTCTCCCCCCCCCCCTCTCTCTCTCTTTCTCTCTATTGTACATACACGAAAGTATTCTAGACGTGCTGATAATTGTAATGCTCAAAACATGAGATAAAAACAAAGTGATGAATCTCTTTGTACGTCTTCAAGATTTAGTAGTTGGTTGAAAAGAAAAAAAAATAATGAAAGTGAATTTTAACTGTTTTTTTTTTTGCCTTGAAGACATAAAAAGGGAAACTACTTTGTTTTCATCTCATGTTTTGAGAGTTACGATTATCACGTCTAGAATATTTTCGTGACACGAGCGACTCTCTTTATTTCGCAGAAAGATAATACGGAGAGGACGTGTGCGATAGCCCTAGATCGTGGGATAAAGCGGAACGTTTCCTCTTTTATAGCGGGGAAACGTAAAGACACCGGCAGGAAGCTGACAGAAGCGCGGGAGGCGTAAAGGCTTAGCGACAAGGGCGCTGTCATTTCCCGCCAGTCTCGGATTAAAAAGAGATGCTGAAAGAGAGAGAAAGGAAGACGCGAGGGGGAGAAATGCCGTAGGGAGGCGAAGGCCGAGTCTGGGTCCGACTTCGGATTTAAGTCCTCTCTGGATGGATGTATGGTGACCTACGAAAACGGCGATACCGCCGCGACGAGACCGCGTCGGAAGAGAGAAAAGGCTCTCCCGGTGGAGAGACGCGATGAATGAATCGCGAGCATGAATGGAGCCCTCGGCGGCGGTGTAACGAGCGGAAAAGCTATATATAGGGCTCAATTCTCACGCAAGTGACTGGAACTATACAGAACGCGTTCCTATACGAATTAATAAACGTGCGACTGTTCCTGATCGCGCGCTGAAGAGAAGCCGTTCTTCACTTTAAAGCGCCGGTCCGACACCGCGGCACGTTTCGAAAGCGCGAACGGCATGTATCGGACGGTGGGTGTACTCTTAAAGGACGGCCGAGGCAGCTGAGATAATAACTCGCAGGTTTACGGTAAACAATGCCGCTCGTCGCTGACACTTGTTTCGGGTGTACTCTTTCCGTTTCAAATTTCGATACTTTCTCCGCAGCATATCTTTTTTATTTTACGGTCGTTCGAGAGATCGGTCGATTCAAGAGAAAAAAGTTGCAATTAAAATTAGAATCGTGGTTTCGAACGTATCGCAAGTAAATATAGATATGGGAACTCACCCTTCGCTTCTCTGATCGTTCGCGCGATGACAAGCGCCGAAGGTACCTGAAACCAAAGACAGGAAGACGTTAGACACAGATCGTGTTCCGCAGCAGCACCGCTGCCTGCCGTCGAAGCTTAACAGGAAGACCGCGGTCTCTCGAGCGGAAGAGAGAGATCACAACAAATATACCCATATAAAAATCACGTCTCGCGCGCTGCCCGAAATATCGGCGGATATTCGCACGCGCACAAAAGACTGGACCGGTAACCGTGATTATATCCGCGCGGGAACACGTGTTCTCTTTTCACAGGACCGCACATGGAGCCTGTGCGTGCGTGCGTGTGCGCGTGTGCGTGTGTGTGCGGCTCATTTCCCCATTCTCGCGAAATCTCCTGACCGCATGCAAGATGCGAACTAGACGACGCGCGGATGCTCCGGTCATCTTGAAGGCGCCGAGCCCCGGCGCGCTGTGAAATCACGCGCGATCTCGCGGTCGCGCGTTCGTTTATTTGCTCGGGCTTTCGTTCCGCGATAACAATCGGTCCCGCCGCCAAATGTATTGCAACAGACGGCGCCGCGAAACGGAGAGTTAATAATCAGAAATTATCGCGCTGCCCCGCGGCATTGTCATCGTAGAGAGCTATCGTATGTATATAGGAACCGCTACCACCATCTGCAGCTCGCCATTCATCTTCGTCCCGAATCGCAATCTCAGCGGAGTTCTCTCACCGTTCGGTCGATCCCCGCGTGACAAGTGCACCCTGCAGGTATCTCGAAATCCGAGAAACGTGTAGGCATAGGTCGCACGTGCGTGCCATGTGGGACACGCGTGAGACGAGAAAAATCGTGCCCTACGGGCATTGCATCTGTATAAGATGATTTTCATCCCGTCTCATTCCTATTATTATAGGTGACAATCGCGATATACCGACAAAGTGTTCGCAATTCGAGAAAGAGAACGAGCTTTCGTACGCGGAAAAAGCAATTTTGCTGAATCCAGAAAGTAATTTTTGTTCAATAATCAAAAAATAATTTTGTGCGAAAGTCAAAATGATTGCTAGAATAGCAAAACGTTTTATAGCAATACTAGTTTTAACATTCCAACAAATTATTTTGACGATTCAACAAAAAATTACCTTCAGATCTGTTTTTAGCAAAATTTTTAGACCCTTCAACAAAATCGTTCTTTCCGTGTACATATTTCTACTTTATAATCTACTAAGAATTCTGATTTATCGAGCACGACGAACGTAACAAATCTCCACGAAATATTTTGTAACACGCGGATTCGTTAGTTCGCATTGACTCGCGCTGCTTTCGCTCGCCACGCGAACGAGTATACAAAGAGTCATCCCTATCTCCCACATAATGTAGACCAGTCTGCAGTTAGGCCGGAAGAGTACGAGACGAGTGTGGAGGGACCGGTCGTTTAATCGTTTCATGTCGCACCAATGAGAAGACGAGGGGTACGATGCGCCGTGCATCCTCAGCGCCGAAAACGTTAGCGCGCGGCATGTGCGTCTCGTATATCTTCTGTTTTTTTTTATCACTCTGGTTACAGTTGCGAGAAGTATTTTAATAAGCCGTGCAATTGTAGACCGCCTAAATGTTTCAATTATTTTTCTCGTTCAATTATAATTGCTCTTCTCGAGTTGTGACGATGCGACATAATATACACATGATAAATTATTATACATTTACTTTATATTACCCAACATCTTTTTCACGCTGTATACTATTTGCTGCCGAGTAATCTTATCCTGAATAAGATTCTTAACGCGCTACATCTCCCGCTAGGAATTTGCTCCCAAATTTAAACTGAATCCTGCCAAGCAGGGGAGATGTTCGACAAAAGACACAGATTTCGCGCGCGCTCTCAGAGCTTTTCTTTCTCCGGTTCTTCTCGGGAATAAACCGCTCGGTCGACGCTTTACCGCCTGACCGAGCGTTTATTTATTTATTTATTTCGGGGATAAATGAGGTGCATCTTTCAAAAACCGTCACGGCCGAGATCAGATTGAACGTAATTGAATCATGTATAACGGATTGGATTGAAAAGGAAAAGGCATTTGCTAAGAAATCGAATGCGAAAGGAACGCGCGCGACTGAGCGAAACTTTAAGGCAAGATCTCTGGCCGGCTGACAGATGAGAGCAGAACTGCAGGGAAAAGAGACGATATTGAGCCGTTTCTCGTGTACGTACGCCCTAACGCCCTTCCGCAGGAAGTCGGACGCATCAGCCGTGACACGCACCCTCGCGCTACTTATAATATTCGCGTCGAAACGTACATAGGATGGATTCACGACGCGAATTTCCAGGCGAGTGTATAGCGTATAGCGTCTGAAACGGAGAACCTTGGCCTCCGTCTAAAGGTCAACGTATCGTTGATCTCAACGTTCCTTCTCGGTCCGCTTCCCTCGCATTGATATTCGTACCCCACTGCCCTTACCACTACCTGAGCGGGCAGCGGCGAATTTCCTTAGCATCGCTAAGTATTTCGCAGCCTACACCTTATAGATCTCGTGCGAGTTGTCATATGAGATTAATCAACAGTTTCCCCCGAACAGATGGCGGATGGCTTGTTTAGTATACGAAGACCTACATACATTGCCGTTAAGTGTGAAAGACCTATAGCGGATTAAATTTACGACATACAGGGGAACTTTATGGAGTAATTAGATTCAACTTGGCCCTACTTTCTCTGAATTCTAATTCGATGGGGGCTGACGGGCTAAGGCGTTTATTTCTGTCTTAGAATAAGTCCTATAAGAACAGGTCGTAAAGAGAAGGGATTAAAATTAAACAGTAATAAAATAGTATTTTATATTCTTAGTCGCATTTAGCTAATAATTAAAAACTTATAACGACTGTAATATTTATATTATTTGTACCATGTATTTTTGTTTTACAAATATATATAATTTGTTTTAATCCCCCCCCCCTTCCTCGTCTTCAGTAAACGTATAGACGATAGTGACTTTTAATTATCGCAAATATGAACGATATTAGCAACGCGCAATACAGAATATTGCGGAACGCAACGATCCAGCCGCGTTTGTCGACAGAATGCTGCTGTTACGAATGCAACGGAAAGAACGATTTTGTTGAAAGGTTTAAAAAGTTTGCTAAAAACAGATCTGAAAGTAATTTTTGTTGAATCATCAAAATAATTTGTTGGAATGTTAAAACTGATAAGTATTGCTATAAAAAATGTTTTGATATTTTAGCAATCATTTTAACTTTCGCACAAAATAATTTTGATTATATTGAACAAAAATTATTTTCAGATCTGAAAAATTCAGCAAAATTGTTCTTTCCGTGTGTGATAATAACTGTCGATGCAAGCACGGCTTAGTTATATATCTTAACATAAAGTCGACTGCGCGAGCGACCACATCGATCTCCCCCACTAATTAACGCGACATTCCCCCGGCGAGCAACAGGCAGCGGTTGCGCGGCTGCGTAACATGTGCAAGTACGCTTCAACGGTCGTGACTCCACTACGAGAGCGAAGCCACAGAGGAGCAATGCGTGCATGGCAAGCAGAACCAAATCATAATACTAATACCGCGCGAGAGGAAGAGAGGACGAGAGAGCGAGCGTGCGAGACAGACGTATCGGGAGCACTTCTAATTTTAGATAAACGCCTCACGACATCCGTTTCCTATATACACGCGCGCAAACACCAGAGGAACACGTATACCCGCCAGCCGTTTCCCGCCGACGTGGGGCCCTCATACGAGATTAGGGATATGGAAGCACCGCGACATGCGGTTAAAAATAAAGCACGGCCTGTGTCTCGCCGCATTCCCGCCGAGAGAGAGAGAGAGAGAGAGAGAGAGAGAGAAATGCATATCCATTTCGGGACGAATTTCGTTAGCCCGTCCTCGAGATTCTGCGTCTAATTCAGCTCTGAACATAGCCGACACACGTGACGACGTGATCCTTCATCAGAGGAAAACGAAGCGAGCGACCATCAGACACGCAATAGTGAATAGATTGATAATATCCTTGTACCCTCCACCGCAAATAATTCTAAACTTGTTCCCGTGAGCGTTAGTTACAACTGGCTGAACCTTTCCCCGTCTCTTTACAGCTCTGCCTCCAAAAGCAAACGAATAATCAGTTAAACCTCAGTTAACACGTTAACTGCCACGGCGGTTAGCCAACCAACGTTGATAAGATATATAACATTGACCTAATTCTCGAAAGAGCCTCGGTCCAAATGACTGAGTTTAGGCTTCCAGTTGCATTTAAATCTTAGCTTAAACGCATTTGCGATAATTGTCTGATCAGCAGATAATATTTAATTTATCGTAATCAAATGTTCAAGAAAAGATATTTTAATAAATAACTCTTACAAGAAATTAAATTTTAAATAATTTTAAGATGAACTTTTTTATTATTAAGTATTTATTTCGGAAGGAAAAGATATTTATTAAGATATCTTTTAAAATATAAGTAAAGTAATTTAAAAAATTTTAAAATATAAATAAAGTAAGTTATAAAAAAAAGTTTATCTTAAAATTATTTAAAATTAAATTTCTTGTAAGAGTTATTTATTAAAATATCTTTTCAGTAAATATCTTTACATGCATGATTCTAATCGAGTCGTTTGTCAAACGATAATTTTATGAAGAATAAAATAATAAAATAACTATATTACAAGAAATATTAAATTTCAAATAATTTTAAGATAAACTTTTTTATCATTAAATATTTATTTCGAAAGGAAAAGATACTTTAATAAATATCTTTTCCTTCCGAAATAAATACTTAATAAAATAAAAAAGTTGATCTTAAAATGATTTAAAATTTAATTTCTTGTAATATAGTTATTTTATTATTTAATTCTCCATAAAATTATCTATCGTTTGATAAACGACTCGATTAGAATCATGCAGCGCAAAACGGTCGAAACGTTACATTGTCATTAACCTGCGACAAACGCCGTGCACTCGCTCGTAAACGTACCCGCACGTGGCATCCACGAGCCAGTTGAACGATAACCTATCGACCCTCCCAATGTAGAATCTCGCTATTGGTGAAACTAAGGGGGACGGGGCACCGAGTACTCATCAGCTACCGCTCGCTCTCGACCGGTATATATCCATATACGTTATGTCGTCGGCCACAAAAGATACATTCGACGATGCGTGTGCGCGTACGTGTATGATGCAGGCGGAAATCGATATTACAATCAGCGTATCGAGCTGGGTTCTATCCGTCCCATTAAGTTCGTTGACTCCTGCCTTTTGTCACTGGCGTACAACCAGTGTCGTGTTATGGCTGCGTACTATAATGATATGTCCAAAAATCGCAATTTCGGCGCACGATACGATAGATTCGAAATTCGCGAAAACAAACGCTTGACGAGGCGCGAAAGACTAGGAAAGGTAAACCGGGACGGGCGCACGCTGGGAACGGGTGAGGAAGGTCG
Organism: Wasmannia auropunctata; assembly: GCF_000956235.1. Taxonomy (NCBI): domain Eukaryota; kingdom Metazoa; phylum Arthropoda; class Insecta; order Hymenoptera; family Formicidae; genus Wasmannia; species Wasmannia auropunctata. Next base: position 1,017,208 of record NW_012026791.1, on the reverse strand, counting down.
AGAGGAACCCGATTTCTTGCAACCCTGTAACGTCTTGCCCGACCTTTTCTCTCTTCTCCTTCCTCTACCCCTTTCCTCACCGTCGTCGTCGTCGTCGTCATCGTCGCAGCCGCGTTCGCGCTATCCTACGACAATGTACGACGGCACGAGCCAAGTCGAGGGGTTGGGGTCGCACCGCGCGCGTTTCAGGGAACGTAGTTACCGTGTACGTATATAGGGGTGGGTCGGTATTCAACTACGGCTACGCGATGCCAGGTGGTGACTGCCGCCCCATGTGTGCTCATATGTCTGCCCCCCAAGTGGCGTTAGTTCGCCGCTGGCTGGCGCGATGCGTGAGCCTTAAGTGTGTGCGTATATGCAAAGGAACACTGAACGTGCGTCACGCTATACGCGCGCCTTCGACAGCGCCGACGCGATTCCTCGGTTAACCGCCCCGAATGGGCGTGTGATCCTTGCCCGGCCGTATACCTTTATATATCTCTTACAGCTCCATTCGCGCGAATAACCGTATACGGAAAACCGCGTGCGTTCTAGTCTTATAGAGAGATACTCGCCGGAAACTCGAATTATATACGATTAAACTGTCCCACCCCCTCCTCCCCCTCTCTCCCACCGCCCCTTTCGTTACGATCGAAGATCAAAAGGTTCTACCGTTCTGTCATCGTTATACGCCGCCGCAAAATTGGTTTATACATATCTATTTATAAAATGTGTCTCGCCAATTCAATTTATAAAAATATATAGGACGTCCATTAAATATCACGCGGTCGTACAATTAAAAAATGTTTCGCAGAGGGTGCCGTGTTGAAGTCCTGCGGGCACTGGAAGATTTGAGGAATTGCGAATTGGAGGATTAGGATTCAATTAGTAGAATGGATTACACGATTTATCTGATTGACCGTATTTTAATCTTCGATCCTCAATCTCGAAAACGCGTACAGTCTGGCGCGGGGGTTAAAATGCGTTGCCTATGAGAGAGGGACGTATACTCGACTATCCGATATCGATTGGCGGGACCGACCGGTCCAACCGGCGCGTGCCACGGTTGCAGAGACCCGCGCTATGAATTCGCCCGACGCGAGCGATTCACGTGCGTGCACGCGTGTAATTGCATTTGGAGGGAAGGGTGGGAATCGTTCCGACGGAGGATTAGAAGATCTATTAGGAGAACGCGTGCCTATATAGCCAATAGTGGTGTCGGCAAGATAAAGAGGCAGATTGCACGAAGTGAACTCTGTTGCGGCGCGAACGAGGCCATCGCCATCGGCATCGGCACCGGCGGCTCGCTAAACACGCGGTGCACCGCGGTGCAACGAGATAGAACGCGCGCACCATGTGCTACATATTTTAAACATGCTCGCACAGGTGTAACCTACCCCACCGTGTCCGTCGAGGGCGGCGGCGCGGGGCCCTCGTTTCGCGTCGAAGCCATTCTTGCGAGAAGTCCTAACTGTCGTAATCATCTTAAAACTCGTAAAAAAAAAAAAAAAACACTCGAGTGCGCGCTTACTTACTCGTACAGAAATAAAGTGATCTCACCGTAAGAAGAGAATTTTCTCTCTACACGGAGAGAATTTTTTTTGTAATTTACCCTGCAAATCATGTTAATTGTGGGACAATATAGTATTTAGACAAATTTTACTGTGCACTACAATAGGATTTCACAGTAAAATTTATGGTAGTGCACAGTAAAATTTGCCTAAACTATATTATCCCACAATTAACATGATTTTCAAAATAAATTTTTAAAAAATTCTCTCCGTGTAGTATCACAAGGGATGCCACCCTCGTCGCAAAAAGACATACTTTCGGTTTGAACACGCGAATATCCCCTTTAAAATTGTTTCTTAAATTATTTACAAGTTACAGCATATAAACGAAAAGACGAGCAGAAATAGAAAGAAAGAAAACAAAATAAGAGAAGAGCAATTTGTGTGACAAAATGCATATTTCTTAAACTAATAGTGCAATCCACGTAAAATTTTAATAACATTTTTCATTTAGCTTGGGGATTTCTTTTTTTTTGTCAAAAATTTCAATAGTTTCGATATGGTTTCCAAATATTACAAATTATGTCATCCATTTTTTTTAAATTTTCAATCTGAAATATCTTTACAATTTTAAAATTTCAAGATATTTTATACGTTATTATTATATTTTATACGTATTTTACATGACCAGCATCTGTCACTCATGTCGCTCATGTTAGGGTACGTTACGTAAAACCGTCTGACGCGGGTATTATCGGTCTTCCCGTAAGTAGTACGCTGATCAGGCCGGGACATCGGCCGCTCGTTTTTTTTTCTCTGCTAATATAGTCAAATTTACCTGCGCGTCATTTTATGCACTGTTAATGTAGTCGGATTTACCTGCATGTGTTCCTCGTTTCGAAGAATGGACCGCAACCAGCGGTCTTCTCTCCGCGGCTATCACTCGGTAAAAAAAGATGTACGCCCGTTTGAAAATGATTCGTTAGCCGGATTCCCGAGCATCGTGGTTAATGTGCCTGTATGAATCATTCTGTTGTATCCCATCGCACCCCGCCGCGTATGGTTCCCGTAAGGGTCCCGAAGAAGGGGTGGTCCCCAACCCCGTGCAACCGTTTCGGGGTTTTTTTTTTCTTTCTGCGGTGATAAGTGATAAGGCCGTTCAACGGAATATCGGAAGATACGATGTGATAAATGACTACGTTTTCACGTGGCAACGTTAAATATATAGGTATAACAATTAATAAACTTAAGTTCGTATTTGCGCGAACAAGACGACAGTCTTCACGTCGAATCTTAGACAATAATAAAGGTGAAACGTTTGTAAAAAAAAAATATATATATATAAAAATGTAAGCTTCTGTTCTGAATAAAAACCAGCTACGAGTTAATTATATTCAGTCGTATTCATGTTATTTAAATCGCCAGACATGGAAACCGGTGTAATACAGCCTGAGTTCAGATTCCCATGCTATACAACAAACGCGTTATACGCGATGGCGAATTTACAGAATTTCATTCGCGCCATTGAAAACGCGACCGATTACCGAGCAACATGCGTTCTCCCGCGTCTGCATCACCCGGGATATCGATCAGAAGAGGGCGAACTAATCGTTGTGTTCAGACGCGAACGCACGAACGGAAAAGCACGGACGGACGTTGAATAACAGCCTCTGCGAGAACGGAACGTCGTCGATGGGAATAAAAGTTGAAGCGTGTGCCCTGTTACGAGTTGCGAAACGGGACGGGGGCCAGACGCATCGGGACCAGACACATCGGGACGAGACACAAGAGACCGAGGTAAGGAAACAAGCAACAAGAGAGCGCCTAACCGGGGGGGAGGGGGTTGGCTGGTCGGTCGTCCTGTTCGATAAACTAAGCTTCACCCCACTCTCTATCTCGCTCGCTTCTTCTTCCGTCTTTCGACATTAGCGGAGGGTAGTAAGACGAGGGGTAGTCGAGTCGTGCGTGCAGCCGGCACGCGCTCAACGAATTTTTCATCCAACGGATCCGCCAAGGTGCTTCCCCGGGCGCAATCGCGGGGAGGGAAAAACTGGAATCCCCGGGGATGGCAACCATCCCCCCCGAGGACGTGCCCGCGCGCCAGTCGCTATGCGCCTTATCGCCTAATCGTAAGCCTAATCGCTCTCTATATACGAATCGAACTGGTGAAAAAACGAGCCGTATGTATGGAGAATTGGGGAGACGAAAGGGTAGATGCGTCCAAGGACTAAGTCAACAGGACTCACGTCCACTGGTGTTTGACGCGTATCGCCTCGCAGTCGCGCGACGTCGGACGCATCCCGGGCCGCGTCCCCTGCACGTTCTACAGCGCCTTTAACAGCGATATCCGCGGAATTCGCGCCGAATCCGTACCCGAGGCGATTTATGTTATTCGGGCGCCCGCGGCGACCGTTAAAGGTTGCGAGAGTGCCAACCTTCGTCTTCTCCGAAATATTGCGAGAGACCTGCCTTACCGGCCCTACAGGATATGTTAATGGCCTGGGACCCCGAGGACCCCGAAAAACCCAAACCTCTTTCATTCTTCTCCCTCTTTTTTTTCCCCGCCGGTCTCTTCCCTCCTTCCCCTCCGCAACTTTAGCTTTGCCACGGCATAAAATTTCGGGGCATTTAAATATTAAATCTTGATAGGAAAGCCATTGGTCAAAGAAGCGTCTCTTACACAATTCTCTCGTCTGCGTCGACGGTTGCCGCAGCGCTTTTTTTTCCTTTCTTTACCCCTGTCTCTCCCGTTAGGCGCCCTTTGCGAAATATGGGAACTCGGCGATTTTTCTATACGCGATGCAGAGAAATCGATAATCAAATAACAATGTGGCCGTAAATTATAGAGCGCTACGCCAATTGATTGCCTATCGTGCGTTAAAAAAAACCTGCGTTAAAAAGCTCAACGAAAGTTTACTCCAAACATAATTAGCCAACGATGAATTTGTCCCGGGTCGTTGGTACATTTTTTCATCCATCGTGTTCACTTATTTCAAATACCTCGCGACATTTCACTTATATATATAACTTAATGCTAATTGTATAGCAAGTAAAGTTGCAAATCGTAGATCGTTTCGCGTGAGAAGAGGGCAACAGCGTGTCGTGGAAGCGTCATACATATGTTGCGCTAATTAAAAAACGACATAATTAAATGTCCCTTCCCTAACGCGAGATGCGCCGCGTCGATTATCACATTATTCCGATTATCATAGCCCCGACTCGGTGGATCGGTATTATTCTTCCGAAGAGAACGTGCCCCCGGTCGTCGAAGACGCGCGTCCGCAGGTAATTACCTAATTTGCACGCGAGCGGCACGCTTCGTTATGCGTGTGTATGCGTGGTGCCCTGTCCGTGATGCCTTGGCCGTATCGGGCGTATGTACACGCGTCTCTCGGATATACAGGCCCGCTCAATACTAGAAGCCGGCGCGCGTACATAGGGGTGCCCCGTCGTTCGCCCCGTTCGCCGCCGCCGTCGTCGTCGCCGTACCCCTCGGCGCAACGGACTTTCAAGGCAACGGACGAGAACGGAACGCGCCATGTGGCGGCGCAACACTTCCATGCCGCTGCACGACGGCATTTGCAACGGCGACCGATAACACGTCGTCGACTCGATGAGGAGAGCGCGAAAGATCTCTCGTGGCCGGCTGTGCGAACAAACGCCTGCGACTCTATTCTCCTAATCCGACTACAACTCGCGTAATGTAGGATCTGCTCTCGACTAAGCCCTTTCCCCCCCTCCCACCACCCACATTTGGGATGCTAAATGCCGCCATCGCCGTATATCGATTATCTCTACCCGAATTATTCCGGCGGCCGTGTATAGCCTCTTCATATGCAAATGAGGAAAGAAGTGTGATAGCGTATATAGAAATTCATAAATTTACTGTCACACTTCTACCGTTGTTATACGATAAAATTTTTATTAGCAAGATACTCTCCCCGAGGTTTCTTCAAAAAGCAAAACTTCGAAAAGCGAATTTCCACGCGAATTTACACTGTTAAATCTATCTAGTGTCAAACTGAACCTTATTTAAGTCACCACTGCTCTTACTTAATAAATAATTCTTTTTTATATTAAAACAATGGAGTTAAATAATTTAAAACAGTTCAAATTTAACCCACATTAGGGTTAAATTTCATTGTTTTATTTAAAAATAACTATTTATTAAGTAGGAGCAGCGGCGACTTAAATAAGGTTCAGTTTGACACTGTAGAGTTAACAGTGTAAGTTTCTTCCCTATGTCCAATTTCAATTTGATAGTAACATTAATAAATAATGAGCTTTAAGCAAAGCTAGCAAATCTCAGCCATCTTTACGTCTGAAAAGATTAAGAAAAAAAAATTTCAATCTAAATTTAAATTTAAAGCTAGTATCACGTGCGTTGATAATTAAGTTATTATCCTCTTGTCATTCCGAGCGAGACATTATAAATTTGTGGAGTCTCACAATCGAACTCTTCGTTGCTGACAGCCGTTTTTCCGTCTCATCGGGTCATCGAACGCGATCATCGCATTAAGAGTATGAGATACGGAATCGGTCAGTCACCTTTAGAGCTAAACGTAGTGTTAAAGGGAGTCGGAAATAAGTACGAACCCTAGTCTTTCGCGCGAGACAGCTGTATTCTTAACGGTCTCTCGATGTGTTGATGTCTAACGAGGGTAGGTCAGTATCGATGCACGCAGGATATATTTAAACGTATGGCTATACTTTCATCGGACCTGTGTTGTGTGTGTTCATCGCGAATAATTACGGCTATTTTCTTTACTTACTAATTTTCTTCACTACTCGTATAAGCGAATTAAATTAAAATTTTACTGCCACGACAAATTGAAGAAAGTCAATAAAATTTTTTAAGAACGTTCTAATATTTAAATACATAAATAAAACTTTAATATATAAAAATTCTAGTATATGTGTTACGCACGTTGCATTAAGTATTAGCGGTCCATTTGCAATTTCGAATTGTAAAAATTAAAAATAATATTAATAAATAAATCACAATTATTTTAATCATATCAGTGATCGCGTGGATTAACCGAGAAAAAAAAAAGAAGAGTTGCCCGGAAATATATATTAATTCATAAAAATTTGTTACCATTTTGAGCATAAAAATATCAGATAGATATGTTTTTTTAAACATTTTTGAAAGATAAGATCTGAAATGTGCCGTAGAATGTTAACGTTTGACCGCGCTTTCCCATACATTGATAATCATCGGACTATCGATAGGTATCCCAGCGCCTAAGTGCCGTTAGCATCCCCAAAGCACGAGGGATGCGCGCTACCGTCCGCGCCCAGCCGTTCGCTCGCGAACCTCCAACGGGGCTTTACCGGGGGCATGAATAAAAGGGGGCGCCAAGCCTAACCAGCCACCCAACAAGGAGCAGGTGAGCACCTGGTCTTCGTAACCCCGGCACGAGCTACTACTTGCCTCACGATTGCGAGAGGGTGCTCAACGATCGCGTCGCGCGCGTTAATTGACTCGGCATTGCGATTATCGAAAAGTTAAGAACCGAACTCGAAAAAAAAAATAAGTATCTTTCATCTTTGTCGAGTGTGCAAAACCGCGAGGTGTATTAATTGTAATCGATAAGAGCGCGAATCGAACAGATGGCACGTCGAAATTTAACACGCGACGCAAACAGCGATGAGCGATACGGGCGTCGGAAGTAGATTCAATGAAATTAATAAAGCAAACGTGTGTCGGAGAAATACAATAAAATATCCGCCTTGCCGGGACCGCGCGAATGAGAGACACTGACAAACTGAGGCTGCGCGAACTCGCGGTCGCCGCGGCGTTCAGACCGGCGGCAGACGTTCACAAATCGTTGAAGGACGGGGAAATCCCTAACGAATAAACCCGCCTTTCGTAAGGCTCTCAGGTTCCGCTCTATCAGTTTTGCCCGATAATTAACTCGACTACGGTACCCGCCCCGCGCTCATCATTATGAAAAAGAGAACCCGCTAGACTTGTAAATGATATAAATGTTCCTTAGCGTAAGTTATTAGAATCGCCAATTGTTAGACGTTAATTAGTTAGAGACGTTATTATCGTACATCAAAATTTAACATGTGTTGTTAAGAAATTCATTTGCGGCTATCAATTCGAGCTTTCATTATCTTAATTAAATACACAACTTATTAACTTTTCACATACATTATGCAAATATATATTACGCTCGTTCTTATATCGTGGTGTAAAATAATTTCGACATAAACTACAATTTATTGACGCGAAAGGTTGTCGCCTCTATCGAGTTCCGCATCAAGTCAATTTATTGAGCTTTTAAAAAGACTTGAGTGATTGTGCTCTCTCTTTGGTTGAAAAGGATGCATCGGAAAGCCGACGTCTATTTCAATAAAATTATACGTCGCCGTATTATATGATCTTGTCCTGATCATCTCGCAGAGGCACAACAATCCCTTCGCGTCCGACTTGTCACTCTCGCCGATACCGTACCTTTTAAACGTGAAAAGTGACGCTTTTTCGCGCTGCCGGAATCCAGTGACGATCTCGACAGATCGTTAGTGATGTTGGACATCGGTGATTCGACGTTCGGCGCCTCGCTGAGGGATTCCCCGGGAGAAGATTCTCCATCCATCTCCGACGGATTTTGGTTAGCGGACGATTGGTTTACTTTGCGCGGACGGCAGCTCGTTCTCAACGAGTCAAGTTGGGGATTGCAGATGAGATGCTCGATCTCTCGAATTTGATCGTCGAATCGACGTCAGGCACGACGTTGGCTTCTAGAAGAAAAAGAAAAACGTTAGGTTAGAAAAAAAAAACGTTCAGATAGTCCCTCAGCGATCTCTCGCGAAATCCAGCGGGAATATAATCGGTGTCTCGCTCGTTCGGCCGTTCTAATGTGACATTCGAAATTAAAGCCTTATCACCGAAAAATCGGAGAAACGAGAGATTCATGAAATTAGACGAGAATTTTGTCATTCGTACGTATACGTCTCTCTCTCTCTCTCTCTCTCTCTCTCTCTCTCTCTCTCGGTTTCACAAGCGCGACAAATCGAGACCGTGAATGCCGAATCGAGGATGCATAATGGCCCAATTGGCGGGAACGAGACCCGTTGTCGTTATATGATTTCATCCGCGGTGGCCCGTTGATCATCGTATATACGGGGTGTCCGATTATCGCATTGACGCTTGATTTTGCATAACTTTTTGCAGAGAAAGAAAGCTTTTTTGGAATTAACGACAAACAAAATAAAAAAAAATGTACACGGAGAGAATTTTTTTTTTAATTTACCCTGAAAATCATGTTAATTGTGGGACAATATAGTATTTAGGCAAATTTTACTGTGCACTACAATAAGTATTTTACTGCAATAAAATTTGCCTAAATATTATCCCGCAATTAACATGATTTTCAGAGTAAATTAAAAAAAAAATTCTTTCCGTGTACCGCGACATACGATATACGGAAAGAATTTTTTTTTAATTTACCCTGCAAATCATGTTAATTGTGGGACAATATAGTTTTTAGGCAAATTTTACTGTGCACTACAATAAATTTTACTGCAAAATCTTATTGTAGTGCAGTAAAATTTGCCTAAATACTATATTGTCCCACAATTAAAATGATTTGCAGGGTAAATTAAAAAAAAAATTTTCTCCGTGTAGAAATACTTATCCCCCCCAATCTTAATTCTTCACCTATTATAATTCGTTATCTTGAATCAGCGTTAAAATAACGATGTCTTCGAGGAATATACGCGATCGTAATTTTCGAAAAGAAATTGATTCGTAATACGAAAACAGCGCTTATCTAACCGTGTGCTGACCTGTGTGCGTTTATCGACTTAGTAAAGGCTCTTTGCTATGCGCGACCTTAAAATTTGTTTACACTTCGTATCTATATATTGTAACAATATCGATTTCTACTGTTTACTCGAGACGACGGGATGCAGATCATCCTGTATCCAATCACGAGACGATAATGATGATGTCGGAAATTCGCGGTGATAATGCCATGGCTACAGTTAATTATGTATTGGCAGTTATTAATTCGAGAATTTTCATTAAAATTATTTTAATTCAATTATTTAATTATATATACCATATTCAATCATGATATATCGCGCATTTTCTCTTTTTTACATTCTAATATAAGTGATCATTGTATCTACAATTTATTACGAAAATTTTTCGCTTCAACATCTATTTGAAGTCAATTTATTGATCGTGAGCTTTTTATTTAAAAAAAATAAAAAAAAATTTTCAAATTCTTCTGGAGAAAATGTATCGGGATACGAATATAAATTTTAATCGGCCGTTACTGTAAATTTTATTTAAAAAACAATAGAACAAGTGCAATCCACCGTTAAATTACTCTCGTATTAAATTCATTTTGGGGAGAATTACGCGCGATTAACGAAAAATGGCTAGAACAATTCATTGAAAAGAGTTGCGAGTTGTTTGAATTACTGCGAACCGTGAACGTGATAGCGGGAGATAGTTTCTATCTTCTAGAAATATCTATCGCGCCTCTTCCCTTCCTCGTATCGAAGCCGTTGAAGTCGATCCGAGTCGTTACGTTTCCCGGAAACCTCGGTGGGATGAATATTTCTCGTCGGCCTCGGCCATACACTAGGTGTGCTATAAATTACGACTTTGATTTTATTCATGAATCTATATCAAACAGCTTCTCCTCTATAAATATAAAACTATGTAATGTATATTTCTACCAACGTAGATTAACTTTAATCCAGGTTTAACTTACTTTGTATCTTTTTCTAGTTTTAAGAATTAGACAAAGATAAAAAGTAAATAAAAAAAAATGATTAAAGTTAATCTACGTTGGTAGAAATGGACATTAGACTCACTCGCGAATCATCGAAGACAAATAGTTTAAGAACGAGATCGTTAATCGAGGGTCACCGATAGGGCATATACGAGAAATCTTCACACACACATATATATAGGAAAAACTTGATCGCAGGATATTGCAAATCTTTCTCGAAAATCTAGGCGACAAATTTCCTCACGCGTGTTTTTGCTCGACAACGGCATGTCGATCTGCCGAAATGCTCGGGATTGCGACGAAACTGAAGGGAAAAAAAAATTCACGCGAAAACTCACTCGAGGAATTGTTATTTGTGTACCCTGTTTGTATATCCTTGACACCGCACTGTTGTGGCCGAGTCACGATCGAGAGAGCGATTCAACACGTGCCCATAGTGGACTAATATATTACTATACATAATAACATTATTATATATTTTATATATATTATTTATAATTAATATCGCATGTATATTATACATATATTGTAATATTATATATATGTGTGTGTTTTCTAATTATTTCTTTTTTTTTAGAAAAACATGAATTTTTAGTGATGCAAGAGTGATCTATATAATTAATGCCGTTAATTTTATATACAATATATATATACACTCGCGATATATTTTATCCAGTATAATAAATATATAAATAACGCCGATACCTGGAAATTCGTTGTGCCCAGTCCTTAAAGCCCGCTTTTTAAAGCCACGTCCTTAACCAAACCGAGAAGTAAGCCGTGGGATTTCCTTGCGTGCGCCAATTCGTCACGCGGACGGACGAGACACGTTGCGTTCGTCACGTCGTCGGAGAGGTCGGACCGACCGGGAGACGATCCTCGTCGCCGGTTGACGTCGACGAGCAACAAGAGCCGATTCACTTGTGGCGTTTCCCTCCCATCGAGGCGCCGCCGCGGCGCGATCACTTTCGGCGCGAAACCGACGACGACGACGGGACGGGGGACTCCGGTCGCGACGAGCCGGTGAATGAGATAACGCCGGCAGTACGAACGCGATTGCGCGCCGCGGCGTTATTTGGCGCGACGATATATTGCGCGCGGAATGTATGTATGGGCGGCAGTCCGAGACACGGCGGATCCCCCGACAGTCGTCTCTAATTCGTTTGTCAAACGCGCGACAAGTCGCACCGCACTCACTGCCGCCAACGACGAGAGACGAGAGCACGGGAGGCGCGAATCGTGTCGTGGGGCGCGCGCGCGGCGCGGGTGGACCATCGGAAAAGGCGCGAAACGGCCGGCCGGGGGGGCGGCGGGAGGTGGCGGTGGGAGGAAGAGGAGGTGGGGGAGCAGAAGTCCGTTCGTTAGTTACAGTAGTTAGTTACACTTTCTATGCTCCATCCTCTTTATCGCCTCTCTCTCTCTCTCTTTTACGAACGTATCTCGATGATATTTCTTTTTATCGCGCGGATTTATCCTTTTAGATTTATACCCTGCAGATGCTTTTCTAGATGCTTTCCTCTCCGCATATTTGGAGCATATTTGTAGAGCTAGCCATATTTAATAACTTTATCAATACTCCTCTACGAAATTTCACTCGATTATTAACATGATATATATAAAATATCTTTTAAATAAACTCCAAGAAGAAACTAAACCGCGCATTTTTATTTTTTCTAATTCGTTTTAGTTACCTAACCTTTTTATTCATATGACTTATTGTTAAATTATAATTGCTCTTTTTAATAAAAGGCTTTAACTAAATCTGCAGTTTTCGCTATCCTGCTCTGATTGAACATATAAATCTACTTATTCTTATTCTGAAATTATATCTTGCTCTATTTCTTTCCTCAAACACTTACGTACCGCTCGCAAAAACGTATGAATGTAAATGGAGCATATACCTTCTTTTATGTCAATGCGTGTAAATCCGCTCGTGTATTGTGCTCGAATCCGTAGATTCGCTAAAAGGCGCTAAGCCCAAATGACGCGTGGAATGCAGGTCACTGTGGGAATTGTAGGAAATTGCAAATCAGCACCATCTAACGGTGCTAATTCGAACTTCCGGAAATGTTTGCGCGTACTCAACGAGTAATACAGGACTCTGCTTGCCAAGATCTTTGTGCACAATAATTAAATTATAACGATTTAACGAACATCAATCGAACATGACTAAAAATGTTAATATTTGAGGAAAGCAAGTCCCAGATCGAACTCTTCGATTGACAAGCAATCGCTCCAATGAGCCATCTATAGCACTTCGAATTTGTACTTCAATAATGCATTACAAAATCACAGACATTATATGTAAAAGCCAGTTACTAAATAATTAATTTCTTAAAATTGCGAGAAACGTAAAGGATAACGCAAGGAGAATGGTGTTCTTTTTGTTGTCTTTAGCAACGTGAAAGAGGATTAAAGACGGTACAATGGTCGAAGTGTATATAGAGACTTTCCTTTAAAATTTAAAAAATTTATTAGTTTGCCTAATTCAGACAATCGTATAATATAATGTATTAGCATGTTCGCGATTAGAGGATGCCCCACCGATACGATATATAAATAATTTCGCACAATTCAACTCTACGATGAGTATCTTCCGTTTACAAAGCGCGACGCACGTACATTTTTCTTTCTTCCAGCGTGCGTAATAGATTTATTAAAATTAGGACGTCCCTTTGAAATCCCTTTGGAAATTATACCTAATGAATAAAGTTATTCGAAATACTGAAAATAGATCGTCCCCTTTTACTTTATCCTACCATGCTCCCCTTCGGGAGAGCACATACCTAATTCTTTTTATTAACATTTGTTCCTATATAATCACCTAATAAGCGCATAGATTGTCGTCACCTGGACTTTTCTCTGGTCAAAAATGAATTCGTGAAGAAACATCGAATATATAAAATATATATATATATGTCATGTATATACGTTTATCATTATTATATCTAATCTGATTCTAGAATGCTATCGTTATTCAGCAATATTACTAAACGATAAATAAAAAATAAATAAAAAAATAGTTAAAAATATAATCTCCTATCTTATCGAAAGATATAGGCTCGCGCAACGGATTATCGTTGTCACCTCGTACTCCTTCACTTATAACTCTATTAATTTTCCAATCTCTTTTAAAACCGAGGCATACCGGGTTCCAATCCAATATGGATTGGAACCCGAATTGAAACTCACGAGTTATAAATCAACTTTTACACCACGTGTCATCCAAATTTTAAAAAAATTAAAAAATACCAATTTTTTAATTTCAATAAAACAAGTGCATGCATAAAAGAAATAAAAGAAAAATATCCTTTAAAAAAAATCATATTTCATCAAGTGCATGCATAAGACATAAAAGAAAAATATCCTTAAAAAAAAAATCATATTTCATTAAAATACATAAAATTTACGTACTATAGCTTTCTAGAATCAAGGCACAGACAGGACACAACGTTTTCGAAATAAAATCTAAGTTGCGGAATGTGTGTGAATATATGATAGAACAATGCATAATAAGGGAATACGATTAATCATGTTGCCCTGTATCCTCCGTCCAGATATAAACTCCGGCACGGAGTTCCATCCCTTCTGATAATTCATAATAAATGAATTAAATTAAAAAAAAAACTCAGGTATCGTACTGTATCGTATTCAAACGGTTGATCGTGGCATCACATGAAACGCTACGCTAAAAACGAGACGTTAAGTTATACGTTAACTAAAAAATATCTTTCTCTTTACACAGTGTTCGATTGTGTTCTCATTCGATCACATGGTTAGCCCTCTGCAGAGTTTTCGGGGACGCGATGTATCCGCTTTTCACCACGTTCACGACAAGATTCTTGGGCTTCGGCGGTAGCGGCGGAGGTTTCGACAGTTTCGCGTGCGACGCATCCGCGCCCCCGTAACTTCCTGAGTGCGGGCTCTTCGACGGGGAATCAGCACCGTTCTCGATGATCGTCTGATCCCCGTCCACCAATGTCCTGTCGCCGTCCAGCGTGAACGAATTGTCAAGGCACTTGCTTAAAGGCTCGGTAGTGTTATTAACCAAGGCCGAGAATCGTTCGTTCGCGACTCCGTTCGTCACGTGCGCGGGATACTCGTATCCGCTGCTGCTCTGCTTATCCTCGCCGGAGTCGTAAAACTTCGAGGTGCCCTCGCAATTGGCCGACACCACCCGACTCCTTCGCATCTTGTTAGAATCCGATGGTTTCCCGTTCTCCTTGTTCTGATCAGAAATTTCGTAACTTTTAAGAATCGAAATACATTCGAATGATATAAAAGTCTACGTTTATGCACACGTATAAATCTCTACTGCCAACTCTGGATGAAATTAACTAATAAAGTATTATAGTTGGCTATAAATCCCAATGGAAGATAAAATGGAATAAATTGAATGTTTCAGATGCGACGCACATGTGTGACTGTACCTTTAAAAAATCTGGTAGTTCAAAGTTGATTTCCGTCCCTCTCTGGTCCTCCAATCTCGATCTTTGCGCCCGTTTCAATCCCTCGTATAACTCTACAAAAAAAAATAGTTATGATTTAAATAAATCGTTATTTTAAACAATAAGATTCAGACATTTCTGATTAATAATTTTTTATATTAAATATTTTTATAATTATACGTTTTGAGTGAACTGTTCAAAATCTAATTCCATAAATTATAAGAAATCTTATGTAAAAGAGGATGATTTAAATAAATCATTATTTTAAACAATAAGATTCAGACATTTCTGATTAATAATTTTTTATATTAAATATTTTTATAATTATACGTTTTAAGTGAACTTTTCAAAATCTAATTCCGTAAATTATAAGAAATCTTATGTAAAAAAGGATGATTTAAATAAATCATTATTTTAAACGATAAAATTCAGACGTTTCTGACAGATTAAAAATTGTTTATATTAAATATTTTTACAATTATATGTTTAAAGTGAACTGTGCAAAATCTAATTCCGAAAATTATAAGAAATCTTATGTAAAAGAGGATGATTTAAATAAATCATTATTTTAAACGGTAAGATTCAGACATTTCTGACAGATTAATAATTTTTTATATTAAATATTTTTATAATTATATGTTTAAAGTGAACTGTGCAAAATCTAATTCCGTAAATTATAAGAAATCTTATGTAAAAGAGGATGATTTAAATAAATCGTTATTTTAAACGATAAGATTCAGACATTTCTGATAAATTAATAATTTTTTATATTAAATACAATATTTTACAATTATATGTTTAAAGTGAACTGTTCAAAATCTAATTCTGTAAATTATAAGAAATCTTATGTAAATAAGATGATTTAAATAAATCGTTATTTTAAACGATAAGATTCAGACATTTCTGACAGATTAGTAATTTCTTTTATTAAATATTTTTATAATTATATGTTTAAAGTGAACTGTTCAAAATCTAATTCCATAAATTATAAGAAATCTTACGTAAAAGAGAAATATATATTATATATATGTATGATTCTTACCATCCCCGTCAAATCTGCCCGGAAGCTGCAATTTTACGCCATTACGCCACTTTGCGATAAGTGGTGGCTGGGATTTAATGGGCGCTCCCTCGTGTATGCAGTCGTTTGTATTACCCTTTTCACTTGTATTGCAACATTTAGATTTCACCTTAAACAAGAAAAATAAGTACCAGAAGTAAGTCACGTATATACACAAACTAAACTTCTTAATTGAAAAGATATGAACATGTTGAATATATTTACCTTTTTCTTTCCGTGAATTGTTGAATCTCGAAGAAAGAATTTGCTAGATAATATAGAAGAACCCTCCGAACGTTGATCATCCGACTAAAAAAATACAAAAGTAATATTAAAAGTAATTTGTTATACGATAAAAAAAATTGCATATATAATAGAAGATTGCTTTTTAAATTATGCTTACCTTACATGACCCTTCACTATACTGATACTTATTTCTACTTTTCCCAACCAGAAGCTCCTCAAATACTTTATTAGTAATTTCATCCAGAGTTGGCTGTACGTGTGGCACTTCGTCTAAATACTTGGCGGTATGCAACTCCCGTTGAAAATCTGTAAAACAATAACATTCAATTAGTTTTGATTCTTTTAAATCGATTTAAATTAATTATAAATAATTATTTAAATAATTAATAATTATCTAAATAATTTATTATTAAGTATTTTATAACATTTTACATGTGTATGCACTAACCTTCTTCATTCGCCACTACGATAATGCGCGTAGGAGCATTAATAGCCGTAATATCCATAGGAATACAACGGCCTTCGCTCCAAATACTAATCAAGTCTAAATTGAAGCCATATTTATTTAGAAGAGGTCTCAAAACTTCTTTCAGAGTTTTACCCTTGTGGGCGATAACGCTTATTATCCTTCGCGAGGGTAATTCTACTTTTAAGACTTTTGTGAGGACGACCTCCACTTCCTGGCCTGCTAATACTGACGAAAAACACTTCGTGTCCACCATCTGCAAAAATATAATAATACATTACAGAACGGATAGTCATTACTGCAATAATTTCAGTAAGAATATGATGATTGAGATATGAGAATATGTGCATAACAAGATATTTTTACTTGCATTCTTACAAGACACAATAAAATAACTTTTATCTTTTCCGTCACCAAATTGTAGACTATAGATAAAATAATAAACAAAAACTGCATTTCCCATTAGACATTTACTTCGTGCAAGCTAATATAAAATAAAATAAAAAGAAAAAGATAAACTCTATTTATGCATTATAATGCAAAAAAAAAAGCAAAAGTGCGTGCATTAGATGGACCAATATTTCTCGTAAAGCTTGCATTCGGTTAAACAGAAGGCAGCACAAACCTCATCTGTTGCTAGTATCAGAACATCATAGTTAGAAAATCGTAGAGCCCGCTTATCAAGGAGACGCGTAACCACGTCTTTAATGCTCTCGGTTTGGCTGGTTGTCACTACAGTAGTGGATCCATCAGGCAATATGACTCGACATAAACCCGTACATTTGCTGCGAGCGTCTCTCTTTTCGTTCGTTTGCCCATCGCAAGACGATACAGACTACAAGTGAACACACATTCGCTCACGTATACATAGATTGACATGTAAACTTTTACGTGCACTTCAGAATCTATATGTGAGTTTGACAAAATGGCCTGATACTGTTTTGCGATACTCAAGTTTAAAAATCTACTTGACAAAAAAAAAACGTTTACAGCAAGTTATAATCTTGAATTAAATCTATTCTACGGCAGCTGATATATCTTAGTGGATTAATTGCAACGTACTACTCTTTCACCTGATTACTACAGTACATGTACAATAATAACCTCCTCAAAAAAGTGTATCACCAAAAGCACTCTCTACAAAGTAGATTTACACACAACACTCGTTAAAATAACTCAATATGCAACTAAAGAGAGATTTATCAAGAATTAAACGTAGGTTTCATTTCAATACTGGCACAATACAATTCATACAGTCTTTAACTCAGTTACAAAAGAATGACGATCCTATCATCGGGATTCGATGACCATTTTATTTTTAAAACGTCATTATCGGGTTGCTGCATTAGTTGCAATAATACTTACTTTAGTAAACGACTGCCGTAACGCCAAATCCCACGACGCTAAGGACGACCGACTACTGGATATCGACACGCTGTCTTCATTATTGTTACCCTCCGTTTCTCTCTTAATAACTGTAAAGCTTTTATATATAGTCTCACTTCGGCTAGGCGCTTTGTTGTACTCGGATTCGCCGCGATCCTTCGATTTAGATCTGCAAAATAAAGTCAGCAAAAATGAAATAAAATACACATTGCATGAGCAAAAACGTTTTCGCTTATCCGACAGAAAAATAAAAATAATTTTACCTATTTTTCCTATTCCATGGAAGAAGCGACTTTCGACAACGATCCTCCGCATCGGAGTGGCTCTTCTTTAATTTTACACTAGGCGAACTCGTAAGATGTAGATCACAGTCTTCTGTATCAACAACGGCACTCCCCGCTTCCAAGCAGGCGCGATAAAGTTCCGATCTTAAGAATCTCGGGTAACTGTCGAACTTCATCAGGTTGAATACTTGTTTCTGAGCCTAAGAGACAATAATAGCAATCATTTGACATGTAATAAAATTCGCAGAGAGATATTCATCATATGATCAAGTGCATCAAGAAAAAAATATTTTGAAAGATTCAGCAATGTAACATTTTTATTTTCTATAAAAATAAACTATCGTGAAACATTCGTTTCTTTTTTTTTTTTTCAGAATAAAAATCACAAGTTTTCAATAGCATGCGTACCTGCAAAAATAAATCCGCGGGCGCTTCGTCGAGTAATTCTTGGGTAATTTGTCCTGACGCATGACTATCAACGTTTACTGGCTCGGCGGCTGTACTCGACAAATGGCGCTGATATATCTGACAAGCTAATCGACGGCGCGTAGCAGCGTCTTTAGTATCTTTATATCTCTCACAAGCAGCCCAAAAATATATATTTTCGTGACTAAACTCCTTCTTGAGAAATTCCTTGAATAAGATCAAATGCGTTCAGTAGTTGCACATTGCATGTAACATTTAACGTACACGAAGAGGAATCGCGCGCTACTCACAGCGAACGTTTGCAAGCCCTTTGGATCCTCCAACAACTTTTCAAATCCATTCGCCCACGTGTGCACTCCTTTACAGTCGCTGTTCTTGTCACAAGACTCGGTACTACCGTACTGCAATGGATACACATTTCATTGATAAGACAAACTTAAAAAATAAATAAAACATTGTTTTAAATATGTTACGATAAATGAGCACAAATATTCTGCCTAAATTAAAAAATTCAATTTCTTTACTACTTTCATCTCATGTAAATCGTGTTGTTAAAATTTTCTCTTGTGGTCTAATTAACAAGATATCTAATATTAAAGAAAGTCAGCAAATTGATACAATTACATATTTCCTCCCCCCCCCCTTAAATTGCACATTTTCTGTATCAATTATTATCAATTTTTCCAACTGAAGGATTCTTTCGATAATATGACAGAATGTGGATATAGAAATATGCTTTTGAAGTAAGTGGCGTATTGATAATTCATAGCGTTCTATCGTTGCATAATTGCCGTTAGTTGGTCAACATTATTGTAACGCACAATCGCACGATCCCCATTTGCGATTCTATTTCTCCTATTATATCGCGATTCTCCTATTATATCCCATTATATCGCGAAGTCTCTCCGAGAGAGAGAGAAAGATTCTAATATTTACTCCGGCGCATTCCGAGCAGCCTTTGCAGTTCAGCACCTGTCGTGCATGCAACAGGTGCGCGCTATGAGAAAACGCTTTCTTGAATCGCGCTCTCGGCTCGCGTGCTCCGTTTTTCCCATCCCCTTTCCCCGTTCTCCCTGCATACGTGTGCAGAACCAACGCGCAATTTCATCTTCCCACGTACGATTTT
The DNA here is from genome assembly GCF_000956235.1 of Wasmannia auropunctata. Taxonomy (NCBI): domain Eukaryota; kingdom Metazoa; phylum Arthropoda; class Insecta; order Hymenoptera; family Formicidae; genus Wasmannia; species Wasmannia auropunctata. Next base: position 997,520 of record NW_012026791.1, on the reverse strand, counting down.
TCCTCAATTGGCATTACGGTGTGTGACTAGACGAGCGACTTAAATGACACCCCGACAAGATATTCAAGGAAGATAACAGTCGCGACACGCGGCAAACGTTCCGGTTGACAAGGAGGAAGTTAAGATGTTCGTGACATCTCGGACGGTTCGAGGAATGCGGCTTTAAACGAAGACAAACATGAGTCGTCGTCGTCGTCGCCGCCGCCGCTATGAGCTCACGAGTGCTCCCGAAGCCCGTGATTACCGATAATTAAGGAAACAAGTCGCGTCAGCGGCGCCGTTCACCGCCGGCGGAGAGGACGTTAATGAAGAATTAATCGGCAAAAGCCGGCCTGGGCTTTTAATTAAAAGGAATCGCGATTATCGCACTCTTTACGGTCGATGATTTTATCTCCCGTGGATTTGTTCCCGTTGTTTCTGACGGCGTTACCGAAGCCGTCCGTCGGAGATGTAACGTGCGATGTTGATTTATGTTCACTTTGACCTCTCCTATATTCGCTCACTTTATTACTTAATCGTCCGGCATACAGGGTTGTCAAATTTAATGCAGCCGAAGAAGGACATCCTGCGTGAGACGGAATTTCTGTTAAACCTGTTTAATATATATATAAACTTGTTTAATATATATAAACACGCCTCGAATATTTTATAAAATAAACGAAACGTTTTATAAACGCGCATTTCCTGCAAACGAGCTTTTCCTGCCTGTGCGCTCAGTTATGCAGCGATTACAACAATTTTTATTTCTACCAATATAGATTAACTTTAACTTCGCTTCAACTTAACTCTCTTCATCTGTCTCTAGTTTTAAGAATTAAAAAAAAAAGATGAAGAGTAAATTAAACTGAGATTAAAGTTAAACTTACATTGATGGAAGTAACCGTAAAGCGGCGTCTACAATGGACAGCAGCAGTAATAGATTAAGGAGTAAGCTGGTTTTTCGGTGTAAAAAAGGGCGTAGAGTAAGTCCGCAAGCGAAATAGTTGAAATCCATTTCCTACGGCTAGTCTCTTACGTGAGATAAATAATCGACTATACTTCGTTTCTACCAATGTAGATTAACTTTAACTCTCGGTTTAACTTATTTTGTATCTTTTTCCAGTTCTAAAAATTAGAAGAAGGTAAACAGTGAATTAAACCGAGATTTAAATTAATCTACATTGGTAGAAATAGACACATGACCGGTGAATTTTCTTAAATCTGAAGTCTCACTGTAGACGCCGTTTTACCGCAATCTCGACCTATTCAACGCTGACTCGCAAACTTACGACAGACGGCGGAACTTTTCCCAAACACGGATCCAATCCAAACTTGCCGAGCGATGCGTCACCGAGGAATTGCCGGGACGGCAGCGGGACGTGCCGCATGCGACAGCGTCCGCGATGCACGCCCGAACACCCCGGGCAAACCTGCCCGTGCTCCTTTTTTCTACGCACCGATTTCGCCAGCGCATCCATGTCACGCTCGCGGGCCGCGCGTTTGCACGTCGACGGCGGCGGCGGCGGCGGCAACGTCATTTATCAGCCTGCCGGGACGACGCATATGCACCGGACGACAATCGCGCATACCCCGGCGCGGATTCGAGCGACGACAACAACGTCGATCGGCGACGAGAGCTAAACGGGCGATTCGCTTGTGTAATAACGAGGGCTCCGCCCAGCGCGGCCGCGACGATCGGGCATCGCCGTGCAACGCGGCGCGGACTCGCGAACTCGACCGTTGCCTTGGCACTATACGGCGTGACGTGACGTGCCTTGACGCGACGTGACACGTCGCAGGAGCACGCTCTACGAGCCTGCTGCTAACGGCGGCGTTAACGAGATACCTGGAATAACGCAATCGTCCGCAACATCGTCCGCAACCGCACACACCGTGCGCTACACGGCTACTACCGCGTTGCTCGTCCCGGCGTGTTACGACGCCGAGGCTGAGGCCACTTTACGCTTCGAACAAGGCCCACTTCCCTCCCTATCTCTCTCGGTCACTCCTTCCCTCCTTTTCCCTCGACGTCTCTTCGCCTCTCCCTCGACGCCGCTCTCGACTGATTCATTCTCATCGTCGACCCGTCACTCGCCCCGCGCCTCTTCCGCTCCCATCGCCACCACCACCATCACCATCACCACCATTACCACTACAACGGGCCCGCGTCACGGCCTTTCCCTCTCTGTCTCCACCGACGAACTCTATCGTTCAACCTCGTTTTAACATCTACGCAGGGCCGCATGCAGGGGATGCCCACACGGTCGGAAGGGCATCCGTGAATGCAGAAGCGGACTGGTGGTTGGATATTTTAAATGAGCTGTGAAATACGGATCGATTAAAGTCTGGCGATGAGGAGCGAGGTACAAGTGAATGGAGTTATCCGTGACAGATTTGCATAATTAACAAAAAGAAATTAACGCAACAAGATACGTAAAAAAAACCTTACCTTAAGGATAAATTATTAGCGCTTTTCCAACAATTCTTCAAATGAAATCGACAATTAATTTTATACAAGCTGTCAGCTTTTCAACTTTCTATTTAAACAGTACGATTCAATGTTAATGAGAGGAATGATATCTAAGATATTTTTCAACGATACATACTAATAAAGATTGTGATAAGTATCATGAGAGAAATTTGCAAATTCAAAGCGAGTGAGGAATGGATATCGCTTCTGTGCGACCGACCCTGCATCTATCATCGTAAGATCTATTCATGCACCTAAAGGCGGTGCATCAACCTCAGTTCGCGGGAACGTTTCTTCTTAGCGTTACTTAGACATTGTTACTTAGGCATTGCAACGTACGTGTTGAGAACTATTTTCAACTCTGCGCCAGCGTACAAATTTAAGTTTTAGCGACTCAATTCTCTTCAATCCCATTACAATAATTTGACTAATTCATATCATTTTGCGAACTCAAGAATTGTTATGTTAATTTCAGCTTGTCGCTGTCTTACAGATATTCGGGATATTAAATACTCTTGTCTATTATTTTTCGTGTGTAATCGCGGGAAAATTGCAAATCTGCGATTTCCATTTTTACGTCTCCGTTAACATGGAACAAACTGTTAATTCAGACTTTAAGATTTTGATCAAAGAATTTAATTAACATTCCAAATTATAAGAAAAAAGAATCAATTAATTTTGAATCAATCTTCCGATTAGCATGATTTGATGCTCACTTTGAATCCGTCGGAGGGTCTGCAGAGAGGAAATACACGACCGCCGGGACATCCCGTGCAAATTTGCACTTACGAGCCTGACTTGACGACGAGCAGTATCTATTGCATCAGTTTATAATCTCATTCCTAGAAGCAGATTGTACGCTTGTATGCCAAATAAAGCGATCGTACATGCGAGAGCGTGTGGCGTAAGTAAAACGCGGGAACGCGTTCTACGCACTGAAAGGCCGATCTGGTTTCTGGCTGTTTCGTTTTCACTTGACCCTTGCCTGTGTTGCACGAGCGCAAATCAGAGGCAGGAAACGATGACGCGGCCGTGAATAACGAGTACACGAGAGAGGAACCGGAAATCGTTCGCGACGACAAATCCTACGGGTGCATGTTAATGCTACCCCGTGGTTAATGCACGCGTTTTTCGGAAGTAATCAGAACTCGTGAGAAACGAGGGGGAAAGATGCGATCTCTCGCGTACATTTCGCTAATTGACATAAAAAACGCCGGTTGCTGCCGGCAATTTAGATAATATATAATGATAAATTAAATGATTAGAAACATGTGGAATATGATTTTCTCTAAGAATGCTTAGTGATGCAATTATAAAATCGAAAAGACTTCCTTAAACTTCTAAATGAAAAACGTTACTATGAATTACAAAAGTGATGCAAAATAAAAGTAAATAAATGCATTCCAAAAAATATTTAACTGTAGATACATGTTCAGAATTCACTTCTCGTTTTTCGTAAATTGAGAAAAGACTTCGACTTCTAAAAAATTATTGATTATTATAATGCCACTTGCGAAAATGTCAGAAAACGCAAATTGATTGGCATCTCGCTTCTCGAAGGGACAAATTTATGTATACATCGACGAAACCGAAATAGAAATTTTCTAAGAGCTATTCATCAAATTGAAACAAGATTCTCTTACTATGCAATTGTCCGAGGCGCTGCTGCGAAAATTCCGTATCTCCTGCAGACTTCCCCAAGGACGAGGCTTGTCGGACTTGCCGGAATACGAGTGACAGTAGGGCGGCCGCGCGTACTCCATGCTGGAATTGATGTCCTCCAAGCTGTGGACCAGCGACTTCGTGACCTGGCCGCAGTACACCTTCGGGCTGAGCTTGTTGTTCGTGGTGTCCATGAGACGCTTCAGTCCCTCCGTCGACGCCAGTTTAGACGACTCCGCGGCGTCCTCGATCCCGTCGAGCAACGCTGCGGTACAAACGGACGCGAGGGATCCAACGGACGTACTGGCCAACATGGGTCGTGCCGTCGCAGCAGGGGCAGATGTTCCGGCGCAGGTGGTGGTCGTACCCTCCCCACTCCCCGCCACGTGCCGCATCTCTGTGAAAAAGCGCATTTCGTAGCTCCCCACCATCACTGCTGCTACATTCGCGCTGGTTAAACCCGAAGTTAAGGGAATTCCGTCCCCAATTTCGAATAGAATTCCTCGAAGAAGAAAGAAAAACCGGAATCCTAAAAATTATCGCGGGAAACGTGATTTTTGCCGCATCACTGCCATTTCCCGGAGTGCCACGAGTTACCTTTAGAGAAATCGAATTTTAGCTCCTCGCTCCACAATCTGGCCTCCGAGGTCGCGCGAACTGTCAATCGGTGTCCCGCAGCCTCATTGACAGGTTCTTTGGGTAATCGCGCGCTTACATTCTGTAAATAAATTATCCGTGAGCCAGGAACGTAACAGCAGAATATTATAGTAACAGAATATTATAGAATAAACTAAGTGATAAGCCGCTTTTAATATACTTTTGACGAATTTTGATTATATATATATTTTTTAAGATATAATAAAAAAATAAAAAATACAGTAAATTTTAAATTATATTTTAATTATTAAAAGTATCTCTAACGAGTATTTGGAATTTCAAAATGTATACTAAATTTATGTTGAAATTATAAAATAAATTTCGTCGAACAAAACTTGCATACTTTTGCCTTACATATCCTAATGATTTAAAGATATATTTTTAGCGTCGCTCACAATCAGATCACAGACGGTAAATTTAACGAAAAATCTAATTACAGAATTGATAAAGTAGAGAGATAGCATATTAACGAAATGGATTAATTTAGAAAGTACCCTATATTGCATATTGGAGTATTGTCTTCTTCGCTCGCAGTCGTTCGCCAGGTTTTTAGCCGAGCAGCTGCCGTAATCGTCCTTGAAACCAATACCGGAATCACTGTTGCTCGAATGAGCGGTCGACGTGCTGATGTTGCTCGGCTGAGGAGAGGCGGTGTCCAGGCGTACGCGTGCCTCGCTGTAAGGATTCGTCTCCCCGTTCGTGCAATCGGATATATACAGTGTCTGTATGGCACCGATAAGGCTCGTACAACTGTCGGGAAACTCCTGGCAGACGTTCAGCTCCGATGACTTTGTACACATAAATCCGAACACGTTACACGCACTGGAGTGCACTTCGTGGTCGATTAACTTGTAATAAATAGTGAAAACGTGACACGAGTTCGAGACGATGTCGTCCGTGTTCCTCATGGACTTGGTTAATATCCCGAAATACTGCTTGTCCTGCTCGGAGAAGGAGTTGCAGAATATTATCCGGTACGAGGGGTACTCGGCGATAATGCGATTCTCCGAATTCGTGAGCTTAATGTTGGCAACGTGAATGGTGAGAAGGACGGTGGTTGGATTTCGCTTCTCGGCCTTCAGTCTTTTAATGCACTTTCTCAAAACCTGCAACAAGAATGAAAATTCATATTGTTTTCGCGCCATTAAGGTAAACGTACCAGTGGCTGAACATGTATCTATATCTGAACACGTACACAAAATTTATCAATGTCAAATACTTTTTTTATTATAATATCAAAATTTAATTGTAAAAACATTTAAAGATTACAATTAAATTATAATATTATGAAGAAAATTATTTAAAAATAAATCTTTGTGTACTTGTTTAGTTATAGATACACGTTCAGCCACTGATACGTTTACCTTATATCTCTCTATATTATTATTCTACAGCACAAAAATAAATATCACAGAGTGACATGCTTACCGACATTGATTTGACAATTAAATCTTCGTTCAATTAAACTTACAATTAAATCGACAAACTATTACGTAATTCATTTCCAAGTGTATCGGAAATGTACCTGCATCATAGAGGACGGATGTAACTGATTCGGTATGTCGATAGTGCCGAGATAACCGACGACCGTTCTGTGCACGATCTTCTCGGAGTCGCGCTTGTGGGAGACCGGCGGCGGCGGCGGCGGGAGCGGACTGGTCATGTTCCAGCGGTAGTGCAGGCCGGAGTAATTGTACTGAACGTCCTTAACGTCGGGCGCTGGGACCAGGCCGGCCGGGACCGTGTGGAACATCGCGCCGCTCTGCAGATCCCTGACCACCTTCGCCGCCCGGCACTGCAGCTGGAGGGCGCCCGCGCCGGCGGCCCGCGGCTTGTGCGCGTACTTGGGCTTGGATCTCACCGTGGCCAAGCCCTCCTCGTCCGAGGAGTCGGAGTAGTAGTTCTCGGCGATCTGCAGCCGCAGGACGCCCCTGGAGCTGCCGATCAGCTGCACCACGTCGTCGTGCGGCACCTTGCTGACGTTGTGGCCGTTGACGGCCACCAGGTAGTCGCCGGCGCGCAGGCCGGCGCCCTCCGCCGGGCTGCCCTGCACGATGCAGCTGAGGATGCACGGCTGCTGGCCCGATATCGTGAAGCCGTAGCCCTTCGCGCCGCGGACCACCTCGACCGCCCTCACGCCGTAGTTCACCCGCTTCTTCTTCCGCCTGTTCTGATGCATGTCTACCTGCCTGCCTGCCTGTTGCGTTGCGCGTGCGACGTCGTCACGAGGGGTCCACGGGGAGACGCGCGCGTTCACCACCGTTGCCGAGGAGGTCGCGGTGGCTCGCTGACTCCATAATTCGTGACCTCACGCCTGATCCTCCACGACGGTCATCTCCTTCCGCGACGACTCTCTCCACGATTTCCCTCGATCGCAGCCTCGATTGCAGACTCCCCTGGGAGTCTAGAGCCCGGATTCCTCCTCCTCCAGTGACGGACCTCCCGGGAGAAGCTTCTCCGCGAGACGGCACGACGAACTGTCACTTGTGCGGGACTGATCCTGGCGCTCGGGACTCCGCTCGTACGCCCCACTTCCTGCCCGCGGAAATCATTCGGTGGATCATTCGCCGATCTCCGATCCCGATGGAGGTAATCGGGAACCCTGGACGCTCGCCACTCCGCGTCGCTCGTCGGCCGAACCTCGCTAACAGCAAGCTCTACTCTACGAGCGGATGTTTTGGAATGCGTCCATCGAGAAGGCTAGAGAAGGTGATCGACCTTGTGGCAAACACGCTTAGCCCGAGGTGGCTCGCCGACGTCGTCGCAGCAAGTGATTGGCTGCTGACGAGCAAGTTCTGGACATTTCAAGCCTTCCTTACCGGCCAATCAATATTCTCGACACTTTGAATTCGGTCTGTTCGTTTCGTCCACTTTACTACGATCTATTCATTCAACAAATAAATAATAAATTAATACTATAATAAAACTATTAATCTCACTTATTTTATAAGTTCACTAATATTATTTTATAAAATCGCAGAATAATAAAAAAAAACCGACTAGAAAACACGATCTACTTTCTCTCTCAAAATTTTGTCAGAAGCCTCAAGTTGCGAATCGCTCGAAAATCTTAAGTTTTTCAAATACAAATACATTTTTTCCCCCTGAGGATAATCGCGTTTTCGTATTCTATAATTAATTGACAAGAGATCGTTTTTATTTTAGATTAACATATTAAAGCCTGGACGACAGATTTGGCGAAAGAAATTCGATCGTAATCGAAGCGTTTTATCTTCCAAAGTAAAAAAAATCTTCGTTCTATCTGATATTCCGTTGTTTATCACGATCGGCACGCTTGACGCTCGTTTTTTCTCTTTTATAGATTACATATATATACACCCCGCTGTTCCGTGGCGCAGTTCAATTCAGATTTCAGCATTCGCGGAGAGTTAATGCTCGACTTGCACGTGCATTATTCGGCATCACTCATCTCATCGGAGTGTCAACACTAACATACGTCAAGAAGTCACGCACGAGAAGTCACCGGCTAATCGGCGGCCGATAACGAGCGGTTACATAAATCGCTATCGTCGGCGAGGACGACGAAGAAGGGGTAAGCGCGGGGTTCCAGCACGTTCCACCGGTTCGTCCTCCGTCCGGTCCTCCGTTTGCCCGAGTCGTCATAAGTCTTGTACCGGCGTACCGGTCATGTCTGTTTGCCTTCTCGCCTCGAGTAATGTACCTCTGCAATTAAGCTTACAATTAGCGTGGATTACATGCGCGCGCGCGCGCGCGACGCAACCGGTTTTATGCGATTATCGAGAACGGGCTGCGAGAGAACGAGATTTTTCCCGTCACTCGCTCGCGAACCGCCTGATCCGCCGCGAACGGTCGACACTCGCCTCACGGACGGACGATATGCCGCGTCACGGAATCTGCCTCGCGATTCTCTGTTTGGGTATCCGAAACGCGCGCCCCGATTACCGCTCGATTCCCGGCGAAAGGGCGCTTGCTGGCGCAACCGACCGACGTTTCGATTGTTGACAAGAGCTTGATACACGCATCGGTTGCGTGCCAATCAGTGTCCGTTGTGCCACCAAGTGTCCTCGATTTTTTTTTTCGCTCTGTCATTCGGTTGCCCTCCTCTCTTTGACGTACGATAGAACTAACGGAAGTAATTACTTCGCTCGCAGGAATCACATCAGCGGTAGGAACACGTCTGCTGTCATCCATGGCACAGGCTCTGAAGACCCACGAGGTTATTCCAGACGTGGTGAACAAGGTGCCGGCCAACGTCCTGAATGTGACCTATCCCAATAATCTCGTCGTCGAGATCGGCAAGGTGCTCACTCCGACCCAGGTCAAGGATCAGCCTAACGTTCAGTGGAGTGGAGAAGCAAATGCGTTGTACACCCTATGCATGACCGGTTTGTAGCCTGTCTCTCATCAAAAACTAGAGCGAAAGCAGTGTATAATGTTTTTATTTCTTTTTGAGAAATTACATTGATTTATTTCTTTTAATCGTACTGGAGCTATTTATGTCTTTGAAGTATCTTTGCAATTTTTTATTTCTTTTTGAGAAATTATATTGATTTATTTCTTTTAATCCTACTGGAGCTATTTATGTCTCTGAAGTATCTTTGCAATTTTTTATTTCTTTTTGAGAAATTACATTGATTTATTTCTTTTAATCGTACTGGAGCTATTTATGTCTCTGAAGTATCTTTGCAATGCATTTTTAAAAGTCTGCAAAATTTGTGATTTTGATTTTTTATTTTGTTCTACAAGCGTTATAATAAAAGATGTTGTTATTTTAAAGAAAGCATGAGAGGAAGAAGACATTTCGACAAAAATAACACTAACGTTTAAGGTAAACGTACCAGTGGCTGAACATGTATCTATATCTGAACACGTACACAAAATTTATTAATCTCAAATACTTTTTTTATTATAATATCAAAATTTAATTGTAAAAATATTTAAAGATTACAATTAAATTATAATATTATGAAAAAAATCATTTAAAAATAAATTTTTTTTGTACTTGTTCAGCTATAGATACACGTTCAGCCACTGGTACGTTTACCTTAAAATTAAATTCAAAGTAACTCTCGCTTTACTCTCGCTCTGAGTTCTTCAATAGCAAATAGATAAGTCATATGACTTTGTATCTTATACCGTGTTCTCTAAACAGATCCTGACGCTCCAAGCAGACAGAATCCCAAATTCCGTGAATGGCATCACTGGCTGGTAGGCAATATTCCCGGATCAGACGTCTCTAAAGGAGAGGTTCTGTCTCAGTACATCGGCTCCGGACCGCCGCAGGGTACAGGTCTCCACCGATACGTTTTCCTGTTGTACAAACAGCCTGGCAAGCTCACTTTCGACGAGAAACGCTTGACCAACCGGAGTGGCAACAATCGCGGCAAGTTCTCCATTAAGAGCTTCGCGAAGAAATATAAACTCGGCGATCCGATCGCCGGCAATATGTATCAGGCGGAGTTTGATGATTACGTTCCGATTCTCTATAAGCAGCTCGAGGGTTAATTTTGTGTACAATGAATACAATAATATATGTAATATTTTCGATAGCACACATGTTTATACATAATGTATATGCAACCGTTTGTTGAATAAATATGCATCAAGAATTTTTCAATTAATATCTGTGCCTATTGTAGTTAGAAAAGTAATAAATAAGTCTTTCAATTTCAAGCATAATTTACTTATAAATTTAAAAAATTAAACTGTTACACAAAACTAAGAAATAAGTCTTTCGATTTCAAGCATAATTTATTTATAAATTTAAAAAATTAAACTTACACAAAACTAACAAATAAGTCTTTCAATTTCAAGCATAATTTACTTATAAATTCAAAAAATTAAACTGTTACACAAAACTAGAAAATAAGTCTTTCAATTTCAAGCATAATTTACTTATAAATTTAAAAAATTAAAATGTTACACAAAACTAACAAATAAGTCTTTCAATTTCAAGCATAATTTACTTATAAATTTAAAAAATTAAACTGTTACACAAAACTAGGAAATAAGTCTTTCAATTTCAAGCATAATGTACTTGTAAATTTAAAAAACTAAACTGTTACACAAACTAAAATGAAAGAACAAATAATATGAACAAAACTTTGGTAGCGATTGAAAGTTTATATCGACGTTAAAGTATTACATGAAAATTAATATTAAATCATTTTTCCTTATCTGCATCAAATTAAAGATATATATCTTCATATTATCGTATGAATTAATCTTGTGATCTATTCTATGATATAACAAATTTTCCCAGGAAAAATCTCGACCACAAACGTTCTGTGCTGTATGTGTCACTAATAAATACACGATATTAGAAAGGCCGGCAGGACTGGCCTTAACACGCGAGTAGGTGGGGATACATCTAGCAACAAAATCCCATCGCTTACCAGTCTCGCTGTTAATATCGCTGTTGCAGCTTGTTGGGAACATCATCGAAAATGAAGTATTTGATATCAGGTTTGTTAGTTTTGCTATTTTATATTATTTTGATAGAAAAAAATCGCAATATTTATAAGTCATCTTGGTGTTTCAATTAATAATACTTTGATCTTTTTTATACAATTTTTATCATGTAATAATATTTCATGTATAGCTTTAGGAATTCTTTTCTGCGCCATCAGTTTTTCATTAGGCGATGTGGAATCGGAATTTAAAAAGGCGAAAATCGAGCCCGACATTATAGACAAAGCACCAATCGAAAAGATCGAGGTACGTATTTGCAAAAATATTCACAATGACATTTTTATTGTATAGCTAAGACATTGTCAAGTAAACGGGTATTTCCTATATTTCTATTGAGAAAAATGATATTTATTCTAATATATAATATATAAATATGCCAAGACTTTTTTTCTAAATGTGCTTGCAAATGTATTTGCTTCATTATTCGATATGAACTGTGAGAAATGTAATCATTTTGTCTTACAACATAATGTGTAGCACAGCTATCTATAAATGATTTTGTATTGCATAGGTAAAATACGGTGAGAAAGTAGTCGATTTGGGAACCGAACTGACGCCGACTCAAGCTCACGAGATACCAGAAATACACTACAAACACGAAGGCGGAGTTCTGTACACGCTCGTCTTGACGGGTGAGACTTGAAATGATTACGTCTGAATTCATTAATTGTAAAAAAAAAATATATATATATATGCACTTGCAAGGATAAATTCCAAGGCGAAAAATCAAAAGCAACTCAAATGCGAATCGATTTCTTTACGTATACTTTTTGTAAATCGCGAGGCAAACAAATACACAAAAGACGCGCTATCCTCGATGAGTTCAACTTTCACCGTCTCGGAAACCAGTTTTCTCCACCGCCACACTACTTGGCGACGCGCAGATTCTCTGGCATGTTAATTGTCAAGCTAAGCCTTATATAAAGTATGCTAATGCTAAAGAATCGTTGCAACGCGCGCGAACGTTAGAACTTACAATTAGTACACTTCCGACTTGTACGTTTCCAATCGTTTCGCAATTACTTTCATAGGTTTCTTTTTCGCAAAAATTCTTACATATCTCAACAGGAGTATATCTCATTGTAGATCCTGACGTGCCGAGGAGGGGAGGATACAACCGAGAGTTCCGACACTGGCTCGTGGGAAATATACCGGAGGAGAACATAGCCAAAGGCGAAGTCCTGGCGGAGTACGTCGGTCCTGCGCCGCCGAAGAACACCGGAAAACATCGCTACGTGTTTCTCCTTTATAAACAAAATCAGGGCGCAATTACCTTCGACGAGAGAAGATTGAGCACTTGGTAAGCAAACGCATAGCTGACGGCGCGGCGTGCGTCGCACAGGAGATATTTGATAACACGTTTTATCTCACCTGATTATAGGGATGGAAGTCAACGGAAAAGGTTCTCCATAAAGAAGTTTGCGGAAAAATACAACCTGGAGGGTCCGATCGCCGGTAACTTTATGGTGGCGGAATACGACGACAATGTGCCTGCTTATCATAAGCGTTTGAACCTCTAATCAACCGGCATTAAATTCCTTTTAAATCTAAACACAAATTTCATACGTAATTTTAAATCCTGCTACTACTCGCATATATAAACTCTATCGGAATTATATTATACGAAGAGTGTCGCGCAAATTTGTGCCATTATTTAATACAAGAAAATCAAAAATAAAATCATAACGGACTTATTTATACCTGATCTTTATTCGAACCTCTTTGTGACAAGTACTATCATATTTTTTATATGCATTTCTGCAAAAATATAATTATAAACGGTAGAAATAAGTGAAGTAATTATTTACCAGCAGATATAAAGGCCTTATTCAAGAGATTCTGTTTATTTTTCGTTGCTGTTGTTTTATTGTTATAAATATAAAAGGTACATGAGACATTCATTACGTTCGTATCCCCGAGGTCGTTACATGACGTTACTGCGCCTTTGAGGGCGTATCACTAGTAGTACGTGTGAATCCTTAATTTTTAACGAGCTTATCACCTACGTTCGATTATTAAATATCTGCGGTTTTTAACGTTATACACATTGACTAGAATATAATGAGCGCAATTCGTAATTGAGAATTACGAATACTGATAAGATATCACGCCGCCTCCAGCCACGTAAATACCTTAAAAAGAGCAGAAGCTAAGTCGGGAAGCAGAAAGTTAAATTCCATCATGAAATTACAGAGAAGTACAGAGTGCAGCCTTTCTTCCTCTTGTGTATTCGCCTTTACGGCGACATGGAAATTAAATACGTACATGTTGCCGTTCCCGCTGTCTCGTAGGCCTTTAGAATATCGATAATATATGTTTCAATCTAATCGAACACTTCCCTCGTACTCCCTTTCGCCGTCCTCGAGAATACTCGTCCCTCAAGCGAGTGCGCGCGTTACGTTACTTCAAAACAAAATTAAATAAACGCGATGCCTTATCGTTAATGCTTTTTTTTTATCACACTATGTTTGTGGACAGCGCGACGTCGAAGAAACATAAATCTTCTCGTCGATGCTGAATAAATAAATCTTGTCAATATTATAAAATGACGCGCTTCAACCGAATACCTTTTTCCGCGATATATATTTTTCATTGATTCACTCTCTTGCGACTGCACAGCTTACGGTGTCTTCATTGTTTTTTTTACAGTACAACGGGCACATAACTTATCAGATCGGCAAACTAAAATATATACTACAAAAAAAAAAACTTCTTTCAGAATAGCACCAATTTGAGCTCACTGTTGAATCGACCGATGTTTTCCTCTCGTCCGTTGAATGTGCAATATTACGTCTTGTCTCGAAGAAACGTCTATAAGTATATTCCTACTTGCGCAAGAAATATCCCATCCGTGGCAGTGACAGCGGTCTTGCAATCGCCTTTGATCGTGATTGGCAGCGACAATAATGCGTTCAGTGCAATCCGAAACACCAGACTCGATGATGGAGACTCTCCTTGTATCATCCATTACTGAACATCCTTAAAACATCCTCGTTGATCATACTTTTGGATTATCGTGATTAAATTGCTCGTAATAGATAGCTATTATTCCGATACGACCGGTACCGGAAACCGGCAGTTTGTATCACGATCTATGCATTAGAATCAATCATTATCAACAACAGTTTTCAAGGCAAAACCAGATCTGGATATACGGTCATGTTCCAGCAAAGTTGATGATCCCGAACGTCTCCCCATCCGCCGTTACCCTTGCGAAGTTTCGTCTTCTTCGCCGTTCCGGCGATTGTTAACGTTAACTGCGAGGGGAACAGGTGATTGCGCGCCGCATTCAGGACGTTCTGGACCTTCGCTATCACCGCCGTCGATTCGCAGTTATTCTTCTTATGATGCACCCCACTGTAAAAGTAAAAACGATCAATTAGGAATGATAATCTTAACATCGTGTTAGCGAATGATAAAAGAGAGAGAGAGAGAGAGAGATGTGGAGGGTGTCACAGGATAACACACTGAGAAAAAAAATTGGTTGAAAAACGCAAAATTTGTTTCATCTTACCAAAATATTTAGTCCGATACATGTAACTAAACGTTACTACGATGATACAAAATAATTTGTTACTATTATAAACAAAATACTTTTTTAACTAAACTATTTTGTTTCAACAAAAATTTATCGTATTTAACTCAACCGTTCGATTAAAAATACACACTATTTATTATCCCCATCAGCATCGTTTAGTGAGTTTGATACTTGGAATTTGAACAATTATATTACTTGGATAACAAAATAGCATGCAAATAAATACTATTAGTATTTCGAACAAAATAATTAAAAAGAGTTGGTTTAGTTCATTCTTGATTAAACAATTTGGATAGATGACGTGAATGAATTATACTTTTTTTTTTGTGCAACTAAAGAATTGTTAAATCAATCACTCGATCAAACAACTATGTACAAATTTAGTTCGTACAATCAATTTTTTTTCTCAGCGCAGTTTAATTCTCGTTTATAAGCAAAATAAGCGAAGGACTGATACTCACCATTCTCCGATATGGAAGACTCGCGGAGCTCTCATCGTCATCGTGATCAGACCGGATTCGGCGCGGGGCGCTATCCCGGCGCCACGACTGGACGGCAGACACGTTTGCGCGATGTACTGCAGACTCCAGTCCCAGTTGTAATCGTCGTACGAGCAAAACTGGGCCGCGCATTTTCGTAGCTTGTTCCACGTGACACGATTGAACGCCATGCCCATGTTGTGCTTGCTAGATATCCATGGAGTAACTTCCGCCTGTCCCAACAGAACGACAGGTCGTCATTAACGAGCTCACGGTGCACAAAATTTCGCAATTTCTTTTACTTCACGTCTCTTGCATCACGGTAAAAAAAATCTACTGGGGGGGAAGTCTAACATCCGGATATTACGTGTCTATAACTAAAGCGAACAGTTGAGACAAAGTCAGAATTTCAGTCGTAAATATCTCCTATTATACTTCTTCCGGACTCTGAGAACTGCCATTTGTTCTTGCCAAAGACACACAACTCGTGTGACTTCGGTCATGCGTGCGAAGACACTTCTCGTACTTCGCTCGCAGTAACGACCGGGCTGATTGTATTATGACTTTGTATCGTGCATGTGACGGTAATAGATGCTCGGAACGTGCACTACTGCCTGGAGGGGGAAATGGAAATTCGTCTACAGAGGTGTGTTTCTATACCTATTGCGTTTGGCATGGTAAAGAATATGCTAAAGTTGAACGTTGAATTGAACACAAACGTTCACAAAGTTCAAGTGTCTAAAATTCGCTACTCCGTCTCTACGGAATTTAAAATTGCACGCTTTCCCGGACCTCTAATTCAACGTCAAGCAGCCACCAATCGATCGCCATGCAACGCGTCCCTTGCTGGCTGGATTGATGCGAGCCGGCGGAAGCGAGCCGTGCAAAATTTGGCAATGTACAAAGTTTATCGAGAGGGAAGAGATGGGCGGGGGGGGAGTAAAGGGGGACGACTACGCTTGCATTTTCCTAATATACGGCGGAAGGCGAAGCAAAAGGAAAAAAAAAGTAAAAGAAGAGGAGGGTCTGGTGCGAGGCCACAGGCGAGTAGAAAGAATCAAAGTATGACGGCAGGACGGTTTGTTGCTGCTACTCGGACGAGGGATTCGACGGATTTGGAGAACCTTCTGATAGTGGTTGTAGAGGCTGGGCAGGAGTTGGAAGGCCCACCCGGGCGCCGCTTGCATCGTGTTCGCGTTCTGATAGTAGGCAGGCACGCCGCCGACGCCGACGCCCCTGACGCCGCCGCCGGTACTCCTGTTACCGATGCCGGCGGCGTAACCACCGGCGCTACCAACGCCGTCGCCACCACCGCCGGTGACGGTGACGATGCCGCCGAGCCCGTTGCCGATCTGCCGCCTCTGCACCATCGTCGCCTCCTGCCGCTTTAATCCACGCAGCAGCTCCTTCTGCAGAGCGCTATCGACGCCGAGGAACTAACGGATCGGGCGTGCGTGAAACATCGACACAGAGACATACTAATGGTGAACATATGATATGAACGTCGGATACGTTTGACGCCGTAAACGGTGCGACGGTGCGCAAACGACACGATATTTCCGCCTTCGAAGATTTCTGCGTGTCGAATCGGAGAGAAAGAGAAAAAAAAAATTACGCTGTGTGTGTGTGAGAGAGAAACAAAAATGTCTTGTTTGAAAGCGAGGGATCGCGGTTTCGTTGGGGTATATGGTGTAACGCTCGCGCTAATTTTGCCAGATACTCTGTCACGCTACAAGCACCAGCAACGACGTACTCGTGCGCCAGTGAGAAAAATCGCTGTTGTATGTACGCCTAATTATGATTGAGGAAATGAATGCGTGTGAGCCGCTAAATAAACATTAGATCGTCTATGCATTGTCGAACGCCCTGTACAAATGTGCCTCTCATTAATAACGTATGCCCGCCCGATATATTCGTACGTTCTTTATTTTTGTGCATAGAGCATCGCGCAAAGCAAAATTACGAGTGTTAACGAATGTATGCCAAAAGTATGAAGTTCTCACCTTACGACTAAAATCCGTAAAATAGTTGTACGTCTTTAAATATGTACCCAACGACAGAACGTTGCACCTCTCGCAACTGAGCTTGCAAGTGCGCTCCATGAGTCTGAGCACGTGTAAGAAATCTTCGGCGACGTAGTGATCCTCCTCGAGGAAGAGGACCATCCCCGTGTGGTTTCGCGTCACCGACAGCTGATCGAACACCCGGTTCGCTTTCCACCACCAGTGATGCTTGGTCTGCGTGAACTTCGCCTCCCTGTAGTGGCCGTACAAGTCCGGGTGTTTGGCGTTGGTGCATTTTAAATTTAAGGCCCTGCGATTCGCGTAAGAGAAGACAAAATTCGATTGAATCGGATAAACTCGGGGAAGAGGTTGGTCGACAGATTGCAACTTACTGCTCCTTCCGAATATTTCGCGGACAGTCGTTGGGTCCTTCGCCGGGAAACGTATGGGGATGAGTCTGTATGCTGTGCGGATAGAAGATCTGCATTACCCTGCAAAAGTCGACGCTCTGCACGAGATAGTTGATATCCGGGTGCCAAATGTCGTGGCTAAATACGAGGAGGGCCTGCTCGATATCCTTAGCTTGCGCCAGTGAGACGATAAGGTGCCGCAGATAAGTGAGCCGCGTGTGCACTTGGATGACTATAATTGGAGCGTCGCTGGCCAACGGCCCGAACGCCTCCTCGTTGTACACTTTTTGCTCCGCATTCGCCCGCTCGATTTTATGACGGATCTCCACGATCTCCAATTCCGTGAGCGTTCCCGAGTTGGAATTCGTCAAGTTTGTGGACGAGTTACGTCCTTCCTTTAAAAATCTGAAAACAGAAGCGTTCGAGACGTTGGCGAAAGATGAGATAATTATCGAGGTAATTATATTAATGTTATTTCATCGCATCAAAAACTTTCCACTTATTATCGATAATTAAAAACCTTCTTCGAAAAAAGGTAGTTTACAAAGAATAGTAGATAATATCTTGAGAAAAACAGACTTGCCTTAATTTAATTTTTAAAAGAGATGATATTAAAATATGTATCAAATTGGAAGATGAAAAATTATACAACTACCCCATAATCCATACTTTTTTTCAATATTAAGCTCACGCGCGCGTCAACAATATATTAATAACAATATTAATGATAACTACATTACTGCAAAGATAATTCTACGGAACTTGCGAGATTACCTGTGCAACTCTTGAGGCACGAGGGAGAAAAGCGTCTCGTTCGATGACGCTTGCGAGGACTCATCTCGACCAGTCAAACTGACCACATGAAGCTGAAGACAGAGGAACGTAGCCAGGAAGACGAACACGAGAGTCCTCAATAAAAATCCGCGACCCGGCCTCGAGCCTCCAGCGATCGCCGTTCCTTAAATAAATATCTTTCGTTAAATCTCCCATTAAACGTTACAATGCATTTACTCTGACGTGGTGTATTGTACGAGTATTGAAAGCGACGCAAGTTTAAAGACACCTGAAAATTCATACTAAATCAGCTGCGAGTTTTATCTGGGATTCAAAAATCGATTCTAGTTGATGCAAAAAAAATTTTTTAAATTAATCTCGCAAAACGACAAAACGTACCTAAAATGTAGGTCTCGTATCATCGAATCATACTTTATATATGAATAATGGAATATCGATATAAACTTACCTCCCGACTTTTTCCTGGTATATAGTGTACAGCCAGGGTATTGCTTCGCAAAACCTTGTATGGTCGAGTCGTGAGCTTTTCCTGCACACATAGATAATTAACCGATAATATTAAACAAGTGTATATGTATATATATATAATTATACGATAGTCGATAGTCAACTAGGTTTCCTTTATCGCTTGGTGCTCTATCGCCTTTTCTTTTAAGTTGTGACAGTATAGAAAAATGAATCATACAAAAGTATAACGTTAAAACTGCATGGAATAACATAATGCTCTCGGAATAATATTGAACTTCTTAATAAATTTAATATAAATGTTTTAATATATTTTATATATTTTCTAAATTTAGTAATCGATTACTCTGTAATTAAGATTACAGGAAATTACAGGAATTGAGTAATTGATTATCAAAAAGTAATCGATTATGCCCATCTCCGATATGTATAGAACTTTGTTTTATAATCGAATATAAATGATATTCGGAATTTAAATTTTTTATGTCTTACTTAAATTAATACCCACGGGATTAATTTAATACAGAAAAAAATATCAATTTAGAATTCTAACCTGGAATTTAATCTATATTATATTAATACATTTAAATATATCTTTTAAATATAAAAATTTAAAACTCTAAATATTATTTTTAAAAATATTTGTTTTCCAAAAAAAAAAAAAGATTTTTACTTCTCTATTTAAGGAAACAATTTTAATAGAAAGTGCATAAAATGACTGGCCCATTTCAATAATCCTATTTTTTAAGAGGATAAACAGTCCGAATTAGATAGCGCGTTAAATTTACCTTACAATCGTAATGTGATGTATAATTACGTAAAAGACGCCAATGCGATCGATCGTTCCTACGGAACGGGGTGTCCACTCGATAAATATCGTCAAGCCGTGAAAAGTGCCGGGACAATGAGGCCTACGTGATAATGCAATATATTCGCGTATGCGGACGAAAATTTGTATTTGTACAGGTCGAATATTTGGCTGGCAAGCAATCACGTTGCCTGGAGTACGATTTTATATTTTATATTCACGATACGCGCGCGCACTGTACAAAATTAAAACAGTATTAAACGGGTAACGTGAATAACGCCGAGCGAAACGAGGGAATTGCAAATCGCGCTACCGTTTCTCAAATATTCGACGCAAACTCGCAAACATCGTCGCGTTTATGTAACTCGAATTTTATATAACTCGACTGTGCATTATCGTAAACGTTGTCATACGTAACGTTGTCACGGTATGCATCATTTTACATGACGAGTCGGCGCCGTACGTCGGCTTGACGAGCACTTGTCAGGTGGACACGTCGCCTTTTGTGTTTGTCTTTACACAGAGTGATGATGTAAAGGCATATTGCGAGCTTTGTACGTTTTCTGGATGTTAGAAATAAAATCCTCTCCTTTGTGTTTCAAAATTGAAACCTTTTATATGGCAAGCGAGCTACCGCTATTGGATTCGGGGAACAATACGTTTCAATACTTTAACCCGTTACGAAGCGAGATTTGACAAACCCCAGATACTATATAAACAGAATTATTATCTTCAAAATTCTCTTTCATTCTCTCTCTTTGTTTTCCAGTCTGTCATTATTAATGAAAGAAAGGTTTGAAATAATTCTGTGACAATTTTTATCGCTAATAGTTTCCGGAAAAAACAATTTTCGTTTTAAGTGGACCGTCCTGTATAAACGTCGTTTAGAAATCGTTTTGACTAAGCAGGCCTTAGGCTATGTGTTCTCACCTTTCATAGTGTCATTTCTAGGAGATCGTCCTGAAACAAAATTCACATGGAATATTAGCGAGTCGTGTCGAGAAACTCGAGGGACTAAATTCAAGTATATAATTATTAGCGTCAAACAAAAGTTGCGATCGGAGAGCGTTATTGTGTCATTTTATCTTTATCGTTAATTGGGCGTAAAACAAGGACAAAATGACGCAAATAGCGCTAATAGCACGCTCTCCAAACTCATACAAAGTCAATCAACAAGAAAGATAAAATAACGTCAGTTGCTTTTTGAAATTAAAACAAGATTGTCGATAAAGCTTATCACAATTAACGCTCTGATTGCAGCTCGATTTCCCGTGTACATACGTTGCACGAGTGAGAAGTTCAAAGTGTTAAAACGCGGAATATTTCGTATTTCGTATTTCGTATACGCTACAGCGGATTTGTGCAGGAATGTGCAATGATACTATCAAAGATCCCGCATGAGATAAGTTTGAAACGCGAAAGCTCTTCATACGATATTTTAAACATTTATATAATGCATCGATAACAAAGAAAAAAATCCGACGCTATTGTTATTCGGCCTCACAAAGAGAATTATGTAATTTCTAACAATTATAATTTATGTAAGAATTATAAATAATTAATGATTTTTTAAATATAATTTCTATAATTGATTTGTATGATAATAAAAGAGAGCTGAAGTTTTATTTGTCGTAATCTTCACTCTAATCTCCCCGTTGTCTTCATTTCTCAATATATCTTATATGAAATCAACGTTTTCTTTCGTAAACCATATTTGCCCAAACTCTCGCCATCACTTAACATATGTAAGTATGTATTCGACTTTCTCGAAACTGTTTGTCGTATATTTCTAGAATCTTCGAAACGTTTATAGCTTCGCGGAGTATTAGTTTATTTTTTTATATTTATTTACCATAAAGTATTACGATAAAAATATCTAGATATAGACAATCTTTTTTTCCTTGCATTTATCAGCATGTTTCAATTAAAAAATATATATATATATCTATATATATATATATATATATATATATATCATTATTATTTTTTTAATTGTACGACTGCATACCACGGTTTAATTATTATTAAACAGCACTGCATTGCTGACATCACTCGAGATAGCAATTATCTGTCGATTGCCTGCCTGACAATGTACATACATACGTGCGTGAATATCGCCGAATTATCAGTATTACTGTTTATTGTCAAACGATGTGACAATAACGCGGATGATTATTGCAGATAAAAAGGCCTGTATGACGTTTTATCAAACACACCTTTTTCAATCGAGCTTCCTATAAAGTGCGACATGCATTGCGCGCGTTTTGCATAAAGAGTTTATAAGGTAATGATGGCACGCTCCGCGACGTCGCGGAGCTTGAAGATAAACGGCGCTGCTTCCGTGTGGTGAGATGTCTATGATAATGCGTTAATGCTCGATTCACCTTCATAGCGACAGCGGAATGACGATACTATCTCTCGCTATTACTGCAATATAATTTTCTCTTCGCTACACACGTATACCTATTATTTTGCATAGTATGTGAAATTTCCTCTTTCAAACTTCGCATCAGAGGAGTGAATTAATAATATTGGATTGAATGTGAAGAATTCATGTGTCACGCCTCGAAAAGGTTTATCCCTGGGAAATCTAAGAAGTTCTGAGAAAATTGATTCTTCAAATTATGTAAAAAAAATCATGAGAAAGATTGTGGAACAAAAGCATAATTGCATGGATCTTAGATATATCTAAAAGTTTCGCTCTCTTGCATCTTTTCAAAAAAGTCGACACAAATTTTCCGAACACTTCAGACTCATGGGATAATTAAGGAAAGATAATTGCAATGATACATACTAATGCTCCATATTTAACTAAATCCTAATTAAATCCTATGATTAATAAATTCGTCATGTGGAAAGTGCAGCAATAGCGTTCTTCGTTTGAATAATAATACGATATAAAGAGGCAAAAAAAAAAAGTGAATTGAAGAGAACTACTCCGTAAAAAACGTCTCGAATAACACTTCTATATTTAATTAAATCTGATAATTCGCCAATTATTTCCTCGCAATCATCCTCTCAGTCACTTGTCAATACCGGAAGAGCGAATCTTTTATTCCGGGAATATCAACTGGATACCGCGTCACGGATAAAATTAAAGGTGCATTCGTTTACATATATATGTGAAGATGAACGTTCGACGAGCGACGAGATCGATAAAAAGCGAAAAAGAGGAAAAGAGAGAGAGAGAGAGAGAGAGAAACAGAGATTTAAAATCTCTGCGTGGGAAGAAAACTTTATGTGTGGCGCGCTCCAGAGTAACTTTCAGCTTTTCGCGTGAAATTCCGCGCACCATCTCTCTCTCTCTCTCTCTCTCTCTCTCTCTCTCTCTCTCTGATTTAGTCGTTATATTTATCGCGGTGACAATAAAAAGACTCGCGGCTATATGTGCAAGGCAATGCTTCTGCCGCTGCTCTCGCACGTGCAATCGTCGAATTCCGCTCGCGGATATCTTCGATCCACCTCGTTTTTCTGGCAACCGTTCAACGCACGCCGAATTCCCTGCCGACCTACTCGTTCTGCTCGAACAGACCGTCGCGATTCCACTAGCGATATCGTTTGACATTTCGGTCGAATGATAAGCGATTTGTGTGAAAAGACCGGTTTCGAGATCCCTGCATTGCGATATACCACGCCAATTGAACGGCACTGCATTAGTAATTATGCAACACTTGAGGCATCTCAATGTCATAATTATATCTTCATTGCCTTTTAGAAAATAAATAAACGTTTTTTTTTTATTACAAATGCAAATTCACACGTCAATCGCGTCATTTTCGCTAAATTTAAAAGATTGCTATCATTAATAATTTCAATGCTATGCAGGTCTTTCGCGAGTCACACATATTATCGGTTCCATTAAATTCTAATAATTTCCAATCGTACTTTTCACATTTCTTCAAAATTTTGTTTCCGAAGAGAAAATTCGTCTTGAACGGCAAGAGAAGACAACAAGAACGAAAACAATCATTATTGTAATTATAGGAATATCATATTGTACCATATTGCCATCTAATATATTGATATTTCATTACTATCGTGTTATACATTATATCGAGAGATAGCGATATCGGTAGTAAAATTCAGGGGTTATCTTGCTCGACTTGTAAATAATATTATCAATTATCGTTACCTCGGTGAAGAAGAATGTAGTATCGTCCTCCGGCCCTTCATTTTCACGAAATCTAAAACATAACATATAAAAAGTACGAATTACGCAATCGCATTAATTTTTAACAAGAGTGTTCGAGAGTGATATACAAAATACAAAAACAAAAAGGTCTCTAACTCATTTATGAATTGATATAACTTCAGAGATTAACTTAGAATTATAAGCACATCCATCTCGTAAATAAAATTAAGGCAAAAAAAAGAAAACGTGAAAAAAAAATTGATTCACTAATCTTATTATTATTGCCTTTATATTCACATCGATTTATCTAAAAAAATAAATAAACGATAAGAATGCTGCACAAACATAAAAGATAATAAGAAAATTAAATTATCGATCTTATTATCACCATTGAATTGCGCATATAATATTTATGACAACGTTATAAAAAGACGATATATTAAAGTCACACATTATACTTTAAGTGGAAAATGTAGAGTTGTGTATATGTATAATAGGATATGGACGTGAAATTAAAACTACGTTACGAGCTCTATACGAGCTGTACACTAGTCTTACGATATCGATCCGATAACGTTCCGCTTAAACGAGTCTTTAGAATAGCCTTTACAAACGCGACGGCATCCTTGTAATACGTATTAATACGGCTTATGAATGAACCCGATTATGTCATCCTCAGACCCATCGAAAAAAAAAAAAGAGTACTCGAAATATTCTTGTATCAATTTCGCCAGCTGTTCATTAACGATTATCGCGGAGAGGAAAGGAAAGAATACGCGAATAGCCCGGAATCACTTTATCGCGTGTGTACATGCCCCAATTCTTCTAAGCGATAATTAATTATATTAATTACCTGTCGCTCATCTTGAAGCAAAGTAAAGAATTTCGCTGACACTTCGCTGTTTAACTGTCTCTCTCTAGCAAAAAAAATACTTCCATCCCTTTACCACGCGTATACAAATGATCATAATTGAGTTCCTTTTTAAATATCTGTTATTTTTATGAATGTAATAAAATTGCTCTTCATATAGTTATTTTATTGTACATTAAGCAACGCAAAGTAATTTTGCTCAAAGACGTTTTTTTTTTTAATATATTTAGTTCTAAGAGAATAATGTTGTAAAATTATGTAACTGCAACTCATAATTTATTCTTTAAAATAATGTTCGTTATCCTTCTTATCCTTCTTATCCTTCGTTATCACGAGCACTAATACAAGATAATCTTGCTAAAAAAATTCTCTCATTACTTATTTCTAGAAAATATTTTTACAAATATATGTGCGGAAAGATAAGATAAACAAGTTTCTAATTAAATAAATTCACTTATGCTTGCATAGACTTTCTAAACAATTAACTAATGTATGTATGACGAAAATAAATTCTGCAGTGCATCACAGCTGCGATATGTCAAAAAGTGTTCGCCTAAACGTGAACGCAAATCAATTGAAATGGAAGGTAAATTAGCTCAATCTCGTTCTACATTTTCTTATAATGAATGTCGAACTTGACCCAGACCGTGACTTTATCCCGGACAACTTTTTTACATTTAAAATTTAAAATACTTTATCTCTTACCGCAAATAATATTCAAATATATTCATCAATAGAAAAATGAAAAAAAAAAAAAGATGTAATAAAATTTCCAAGTTAAAAGAAAAAATTCATTCCAAATTGGACAGGCAATCCACAGATTGAAGTAGGAGTGTTCTACATACACAAAGAAAGGAATAGGTACGCAAAAGGCGAATCTCTCTCACAGATCGTTTTCCGTAGCTTCCTGCCAAACGCGGTTTAATTACGAGCGCACGGTATAGTAACGAGATGACGAACGTACCATTGCGTGCTGCGATCGAGACGGCGGCGGCCGGAAATTTGGGTCCTTTCATTCGTGCGGGTGCGTGCCTCGCTCTAACGCTTTTGACGGACGGGTTCACCGTCTATTTCTGTGTTTCTCGGAGAAGATGCTATAGTTGTTATCGCGCCGCGCATGGCGTTGGTACTGGTTGGCCGCCGGTGAATAATGCATCGGATCGTCATATGTACGCATATATCGGTGAGGCGTGTGTGCTCTCGTGTATACGTAAAGGGAAGGAGGGAATAGGTAGGTGTTCAATATATGTGCCTCTCCACTACGCAAAGCGTATAACGTGTGTGTTTGTATATACGCGCGGTGTTATACTCCATGCGGTAATATTACCGCCCGGTGTCCCTGAATATCGATTCACTGGCATATCAGTAAATGTATGCACCGTCTCTCTTTTTTACAATCCGACATTCTCATAATCGCCTTAATCATTTCCTCGATGAACCTTGCGCATTGTGATCAGCGCGAGCACCACGATTCGATCCGTTCGCGAGTGTTCCTCGTAACGATATTTATGCGAATTGAATGTAAGGCTATATATAGGCTGCGCAAATATATATGATCTGCACAAAATATAGAATTTCGATCCGTATTGAATAATCTTATGACGCAACTTTTTATTTCTTTTTGTTGTATCGTTTTTCGCAATACAACATAAACACGCATCTCATAATTGTCACAATCATTTGCTCGCTCGACTTTACGCGTTACGTTAAATTTTAAACTGAAAACTCGTTAATTTTAGAACTCAGAAATATCTTGTTGAAAATCTTTTTTTTTAATCCTTTTTTTTTCAGTACTTCGGCAAAATCGTTCGTGCGGTTTATCGCGAATTTTTAACTTTTACCTCTCTCGCGGTTTCCACCAGAAAAATCTCGCTATTCACGCTATAGTCCCGCGATCGTGAAACTACAAGAGGGCTTGCGTAATATCATGTTTCAGGTATAGCCAACGCTTATACAGACGTTTATATAGTGAGTGATTCACTCAAGTCACTCCATGCAGTATTACCGGGATCTGTATATCCCGAAACGCTTCTGTATCTGTACCCGAGAATTCAGGCAAACTCGACCGCGATAAAACATTATCGTACTCGACCGGAGATCAGAAACATATGATATGTTGACTGTACACTTAACAAAATAACCGTAACGATACAGTAAGATTAAAATGAATTTTGCGACGAGATATGGTCGCAAGCACGTTTTCCACAATCAATTAGGACTTGTTCCATTTATTACGCGCTAAAAATATATCGATAAGCATCGTCGCGTAAAACTGTAAAACATTTATTACTTCATTTAGGAATAATTTATATTTATATTACACAGAAAGAACAATTTTGCTGAAAGGTCAAAAAATTTGGATCTGAAAATAATTTTGTTAGAAACTCAAAAATAACAAGCATTGCTGTAAAACGTTTTGACTCTAGAAATCATTTTGACTTTTCAACAAAATTATTTTGATGCTTCGACAAGAATTATTTTCAGCTCTGTATAATCTAGCAAAATTTTTAGACTTTCCAGCAATATCGGTCTTTTCGTGTATATTTAGAAATAAGTTCCTTATTTTAAACAGCGCATCAATTT
Source organism: Wasmannia auropunctata (assembly GCF_000956235.1). Classification (NCBI taxonomy): domain Eukaryota; kingdom Metazoa; phylum Arthropoda; class Insecta; order Hymenoptera; family Formicidae; genus Wasmannia; species Wasmannia auropunctata. Next base: position 970,215 of record NW_012026791.1, on the reverse strand, counting down.
TATACCTTAAAAATTGCAAAATTATTCACACGGCGAAATTACCATAAATTATTTCTTTTCTTCTCTCCAAGTCTAAAGAAACTGTTCGCATCCTAAAAAAAAAAAAAGAAAAATGCGGACAAGGATACGCGTGTTCTAACAATGCTGCCGGCACTCTCGGTATTGTCGTCGAGCACTTTGCTCGTCGTTTACCGCATCCGACCGCGTGCTATTGTGAAAAATCGTTACACGTTTTCGGTACAAGATGCTGCCGATGTTTCGTGCTTGCGTATATGCGCGCGCATACGTAAGTATATAATACCGGGTAAAAACGAGATTGCACGTCGCGGTATTCGCGTATTCGAAAATAATGCACAAGATCCACCTGCGAACGGAGAACGTCTTATTTTCTAATGCGCTTCTCAACACCGCGAATCGCACGAGAATTTTTTTTCTCGCACTTCCGAGACCTTAAACCGCATAGCGGAATCGCGATATCTCGCCCGACGATCATCGGCCTTTTTCCTTTCTCTCTCTCTCTCTCTCTCTCTGCGGATTATTTATTCTCCGTTCCGCCTAGACGAGGGTAAAAATACCGTGTGTAAAAATCATTATCACACGCCACCGCCCACCCGTCACGCTAACCGAAAGTTCTCGGGCATAATGGCATTCCTGACGGCTCGCTTCCACAGACGTCGCTCGTTTATCAGGATATCGGCCACGTGCGATTGCCGGATAACGAATAAAAATTTAATTTTCTGAGTCATGCATCGCATTATGTAACAGATATACAACAAATACTGCATGTAAAGCCATAATGTTTTATTAGTACTATATACTATACTATATTCGGAATAATTTCGTCTAGAAATATTTAATATTACAATATTTAAAAAATGGAATTAGATATCTTCAGAACATATTCTGTTCACTAACAACGATCATTGTGAATAATAAAATATTTAATTATATAATTATATATAATTATAGTTAAGTGAATCAAAATTCTGATCGATATTAATTTATAATTAGTTACTTAACAAAGAAGAAGCTATAATAAATAAGAGTTTAAGAGGCAGTACCTTGAATCTAAGAAAATATAAGTCGGAATTTCATAAAATATTCCGAAGGAAGAGTATTAGCGGGCTCTTAAAGAATAGAAGCAATCGAAGTCAATCGAAGTGATCAAACTTAAGTGAAGTAAATCAAAGTAATCGCAGTTAAAGATTAACACTGGGGCAATCGCAGTTATCTCGGCATAGAAATCTCGTAGGAAACGACCGACCGCGGCAACGCGGCCGCTCATTGCAAAACCCGTATCGTGTCTTCTTTTTTTCCCTCCCGACCGGCGGCGCGCCCAGAGATCGACGCAAACAAATAATTAGTTTCTCGGCCGCCTCATCGTCGCATGGGGACCGGAAACTGCGTACGATGCGGTTAACGGCAGGACGAGATTGCGGTATTAGCGATACCGGGCGAGAAAACGGCCGGCCGGCCGACGGGACCGAAACGAGCAAAATGTCCATCCGCTCCATCGTTGGTGCACCGCAACGCTTTCCGGCTTTTCGCATAGCTTATACGATTCCCGGAAAGAGCGGGAATCTCTGCCTTCGCGTCGTTGCGTATCACCCGAGAGAATGCATGCAAATCGAAAAGCGCGCAAGGCCGGATAGTCCGACCGTGAAAAACTACGCGGGCAGCAAAAAAAAAAAAGAATAATCCGTGACGAGCGAGACCTGTTCTAGAGTGCGCAATGCGCCGTGTAATTATACGCGGTGATGTAACCGCGGAGTATCGTCGACTTGTAACATCGATCTCTATTGCGTATCGTTATGCACGTACGAAGGAATAATTGCCAGCATCGTAATTGATTATGCATACCCTCGGGATACAGAGACGTTCGCTTCCTTGCAGAGGAAAAAAACTTGCAGAGGAAGGAAAAAAAAGGTGCAAAATAAACAAGGTGTAATAAGATTAAATAATTTTTAACTCACACATACGTGACGTTGCAATTGCGACGTTACATCGATATCGAAACGGTATCGGCGCGGCGAAATATAGCGTAGCGTAGCGTGGAATAATTTTTAGAATCTATTAATAAGGGAAGCGGTTTATTCACCGCGGCACATAGAATCAGGATGTTGGATAACGATGCGACACAATGCAGAGCTACGTATAAAGCGTTCGCCAACAGGCGCATTCTATACAGACTTTTCCTTACGGGAACCGAAATAATATTTTATCGAATTTCATTGTGAATATTTTATTTCTCATAATTTTTAAATTTTTCAACATTGAATATTTTTACAGTTAAATTTTCCACTGCATATTTTATTCTTCGTTCTTTAATATATTTTTTTAAGCTTATAAATACATATTTTATATTTTATTCTTTGTATTTCAATAAATTTTGCTGAAGAATGAGCTGGAAAATATTGGTTTTTTTCTTTACTTTTCTATCGTTTTTTCAAAAGCTTAATTCCTCGAAAATTCGTTTCATTAAACGTTTTATTATTTTAACTTAATTCTTGGTTTTGACGTTTATGCTGGGAAAAAGAATTTTAAGTTCCACAAGAAACGCCTTGTTTATCAAGTACGCTTATTATCGTATATATCCCTAAATAAATACCATTTATATTCGAGTAGGGTAAGGAGTTTCTAATTTAAATACGGTGTTGAAAGAAGCGTTAATGAAGGTGGCTATATCGTAAAGTGCTAATGAATGTTAACGATTCAATTCTCATCCACATGCCGTTCATTAACATTTCGTTTAATTCTCTTACGATGAAGTTTTTAAGCGGTCAAAATAATTTTAGAAGCTGCAAAGTATACACGCACGATATATACTGCCATTCTTTTGGTCCGACAAGATAAATTATGCATCGTCTTATGTAAATGTATATGTTGATATTTACTTGTCTCCGCGAGTGACGATTATCCGCGTTAGATTTTTTTTCAACATTACAAATCGACGTTAATCGAGCGCGTACGAAGAGTTACGCAATAAATTTTAGTCTCGCCGCTACTCCGCCTCTCTTCACCTATTCGCCATCGAATATGAATCTAAAAATATTAACAGGCGCGCACTTCGCTCGATCTCGTTGAGATAAACGTGTTCAAGCAGGTTTCTATTTGTTGACGAAGACTTCAATCTTGTTCCGCGAAGTAGCAATTAATTTCTTGCCGCCGTTTACCGTAATGTATCCAGAAGGAATTTTCAGTCGTGAAGAGAAATATTCTAGAACATTTTCTTCCGCGAGATTTTTCGAGACTATATCGCTTAATTCAAGAATTTGTCTGTCAATTGGTCTAATTTCCTGAATATTCATTCGGCGTTTTTGACCGATTTGGAATCGCTTTTCTCAATTCAGCGTCGTCACGATTGATGACAAAATTCCAAAAGCCACGAATCTTTCCTACAGTTAACGACAATTTGTATTAGGAGTGACTTTCATCTAACTTCAATTACAAATGTAACGATATTACACGTCTTAATAAAAGTATTCTTTTCTTCTCAAGATTACTTGAACGTTGAATCTAAGAAGTCATGTTTAACAAACGCATGTTCAATAAATCGATATTTTCTGATGATAACTTGCTTTCCACCTTCAGGTAGAAACTAAAGCAAGAATATCTTAAAAAAACCTTGAGTGCTTTCTGCTCTTCTTGACATTTTTCCTTAGGGTAAAGAGCTTAGGGCAAAGGTTACTTTCAGGTAAGTTTAAGTATGTTTCAAGATAAAGCCATATTATCTTGAAATATGTTCTGAGTTCATAAATAAAATTACTATATAAACAAACAAATATGTGCCAATAAAAATTTCATTGAAAATAAATTCCTTTTGAAATTCAACAAATTTAATATTTTGTCCTCTACGTACCTACTTATAAAATTTAATATCAGAAAAGTTAAAAAGTAACTACTTCTTCAAAGTGATATAAATTGTACGAATTGGGACGTCCTCATATATCAAAAAATTAATGAATATAAATATCTCCCTGCTGAATCATTCGGTAACTTTATCGTAAGTAAACTTTAAACTCTTCCTACAGTTCTCTCTCTCTCTCTCTCTCTCTCTCTCTTTCTCTCTCTCTCTCTCTTTCTCTCAATTATGTGCCGGAAAAGATGCGAGAGATATCAAGAGTTAAATTTAAACGACGCCAATGAAATTCGAGTCCATCAAGTCGATATTCGTCGGTTCGCGAATCGCGAATGTTCGTACGATCGCGTGAGAACGCGATCCTCTTGCCAGAAATGAAAAAGGAAACGGTATAATTCCAGTAAGTCCATTTTTTTTTTCGAGAGCAACAGATATACCTAGAGAGACGGCCTCACGTCGGCTGTCACGTCTCGGCTTTCACGGGCGTAGTTTCTCGCGTGTCCGTGCCACTGAAATCCGAGCTCGACCGAAACTATACCGGTTTCAATCTCTTCCCTTCCTCCGCCTCCTCTTCCTCGTGTGTATGTGTGTGTATGTGTGTTTGTTACGAACACCCTCCTTATCAGCGTTAGAGCAATATCGATCGTCCGCGCCGTACCGGAGCGTAACACCCGCGCGGCACGCTGCACACAATGCGGCGCGGACGGACCCCCGCTCGCGATCCGCTCGCTCTCCTCGTGCGACAGGAGATACACACTCGCGATGCACCGCAAAGTATTTGTGCGGTAAGATCGACTCTTCCGTCTTCTGTATACACCGATTGACCTACAGAAACAGACCGATCGAACGAGCCGACGTATCGCTTGTCAAAACTTACATTCGGCGCATGTCGACCACCCCCGTCGTCGTCGATACGCGGTCGTCGATAAGCCGAGAGATCTGAGTGTTAGCCGCTATTAATGCTAAACGGCGTGTAACGATATTCCGTCGGGCTGCCGTCCGTTGGCGCGACACGTGACACGACAACAATCGCGTTCAATGCCACCATCGACCGAGAGAGTCACACGGTCGCGTTCAAAGGTCCGCGTTTAGCTATGCCGCGGTCTTATAGAGCAAACAATTCGTCTGCCTGTCTCAGACTCGGAGAGACGCGACGGAGAGCACGCTGATGCGATTGTCGCGTTCGGTGCTGTCATCGGCTCGAAACTCGACGTGTGATGTGAGCCCGTATCCAGCCGAGAGCGCGATGTAATCGCGCGCGATTCCGCTTCACTCCCGTAATGCGAACAAACGCAACGATCTCGGCACTCGGCATTCTGTTATCAGCTGAGAGAGCACGTTTGTCGATCAGATCGCGCGGTGTATAATTGTCTGACACGCTTTTGCTTCTAATAGAATCGCGTTCGCGGTGTCGTCATCGGCCGAGGGTCGCACGAACCGCGCGCCATCAGAAACCCGTAATTACGTCCCGCAATTTACAGCGTTAAACACAATTCAGCTGTTAAATCCTGAGATTTATTTTTGCGACACGCAAACACGACTGTCCCACTCGCAGCGTAACCGGCCGTCGAGACTCGCTGCACGGACACGACGACGATTTAAAGAACCCACGATTAGCGATTGTGCAATTCGCGCCTCCGAAACTTATTTGCGGCACGTAACATAAAAATACGTAGCATAACGATTGTCGTCGCGTTCAGCGCCCAACAACACAATTTCGTTTCTCCGAATCTGACAATGAGATTTATTTGCAGCACGCAACGCATAAAAATTACACTCGTTGCCGCTATCGGCCGACGCTCGTTACCGGCCTGCATTCAGAAACTTATATTCGCCCTACTTTTAGTCTTAAATATATTCCGATACATCGATTCCGACACTCGAGACACGCTTCTGTGAATAAACTTTTTGTATTGGAAACCAATCTAATCCCTTTTTTTTCTTTAATTCCCCTCAAAGCCTTTAATCTACGTCTGTTTTTAAATACCGCAGAGATGCAATAATAATTGTACCGACCACGTTTGAAGTGGCAGTGGGTACGACTGGAATACGGATATTGATATTACATACATGGAAAGGGATTGTGACGCTCGAAATGTTGTCTCCCATGGGGAGTATCAAGGAAAAACATTGCGAACCGGGACAACGCGTCGGGACAAGAATACCCGCCGGACGGAAGCGGAATGGAAGAAGCCAAGAGAGCAACGTGTGTACGAATCGTCGGCGAATCGATCGACAGTAGGACGCGGCCAACGTTAGGAATTAGGGATTCCGAAGGGATTACGATTGTGTACTCACATGTCGTATGATGAGAGCCGTTCCGGGCGCAGCTTCCGGGGAGGCTCCGTTCCGGTGGCGATGGGAGCAAGAGCCGATGACAAGGGACGTCGTCGTCGTCGTCGTCGTCGTCGTTTCGACCACATGCACGCACCATGCACGCATTCACGGAGCGTGGCGTCGGAGATACTGACTCAATCGGCGAAGGCGAGGAGATCCACGCGCGTGTGCTTGCGCGTTCCGCACGGCCGTCACTCGCGTCACGCGGCACGCGAGCCACAGCCGCGCGCGTGCGAATCCCTCGAAGCGCGCCCGCAAAGCGTGAACCCACCCTCGACAACTGGCGGCTCTCCCTCCGGTCGTGCGCTCGCGCGCGCGCGCGCGAGGTGGGGAAACGACGCTCCCGACGTGCGTTCTCCTCTCCCCGTCGACCGAGCGTCGCGTCGCGTCGCGTCGCGTCGCGCTCGGCGAAAATAGCCGGACAACGTGCGAGACACTCGACCAGACACGTACGCCAGCGCTCCTGTAAACGTTTATTACACGCGCGAGAGTCGCCCATCTTGAGAGTTTAGGTGGTTTAGGGGTTGCAGTGGCGGTTACGCACCGAGTCAAGTGCGGAGGGTGCTGTCGAGGGTGCCTAAAGGCGCTAACTGATCAAATTTAGTAGCGCCGACTACGGAATACGATGCCTCTTAATTTATCAGGGGTTTCTTGTTTACTAGCTAATGGACTAAGCGTTGGGTATAGGTATATATACCTTTGAGGGGAAAAGACAGACGTTCCGCATATAAAAAGGGAGGAAAAGATAATGACTATGGATTTTTCTCGAGACCCGTAACGGAGATTGATTGGGTCGAGATTAACGATGTTGAAAATATATAAGCTCCTCTAACGCATCGCTTTAATGTACTTTTTGCCGCCGCGTATTAATCAATGTTAATGTTAGCATATTTGGTATATATCTGTGCATTAGTAACACGCAGTAATTTACCTTATTAATTTAATGTTATTTTGAAACAGATCGTAAGTCAAATAAATTAAAAGTAAAAGTATTCCAAACCCCTGTTTGTTTTACTTTTCTTGTATTTCCTCCATATTTTCATTAACAGTAAACTATGAACAATGAACGTTACTGTTAGTATTATATTACAATATTATTAGTATTGTTAAATCCTTTTATTATATACGTCATTTATTATTTGTATTATTAAACACTGTAGTCATTTTCTATTGTAAAACTCAATAATTTTCTTAAAGAAATATGGACAAAAAAATTAGCTTTCTCTATCGCGCTCCACATTTACTTCATTATCAAATACTTGTATGAATTGCTGTGCTATTTTTATTATTCCTATTCTTCTTAAATTAAATAATTTCCACTTTTTCTCAAATTTTTTATAAAAATCGCAAAAATATATGATATGATATCAATACGATATGCAAATGTCAGTAAGTAATCACACTGCATTAAATTCGGGAGAAATTCGCTAAGCCCAAATGACTGTAATATTTTTTTTCTTTTCATTAAAGGAAAGTACAGACGAGGTCTAGTCATTTTGTAACAACGCGTTTAGATCGCCATGCTGCCATCTAGGAAGCCTGTGTCGCGTCGTGAAATGAAATCGATATTTTACCATCATCAGAAGGAATTAAATAAATTTTTGCTGGGCTCTCTATAAAATTGAAATTTTTAAGAAATATTGTCAAGAGATTTTAGCTTGTAATAAATTCTGTATATCGTCTTGTTCTTTCACGCGATTATTGAAATTTAATTGTTAACAGCCGCCTTAGCGTATAAATATAACGATACTTTCAACACAACCTGATAAAATAGATTGCATGCTAGCGTGGGATATTTTTAACTATATATTGATTCAAGCTGCGCTACCAGCGAAGAATAAACATCTGACTCAGCTAGTAATTTATCATAGAAGACTCCTCACGTCGAGCTGTTACTTGCCGAGCAAATCGCATTAAGTAGTGCGTTAGAGTCTTTACCCACAGTCTTCAACCACAAGTCGAATAGATTTAATAATGCTATCGAATTGTACGATTTGTAGATTAAATACTTTATTTTGTTCTTTCTTTTAAGAAATAATAAATGCACTACCGTTGCGAATATTCAGGATCAATGAAATTAGTTTTAAAGCGCACCAAAATTGATTTTTAGCAATTTTAAAAATTAAAAAAGGATTATCAAAAAATTAAGATCAAAGAAACGCAGTTGGAAATGTAATACAAAAATGATTGCATTGAGATCGATTATTAACACTAATAAAAAAAGATTGCGACAACATTGAGTCTTCTTCCATTCTTCGCAGCATCGCATAATACTTGTTACATTCAGATATTCTGTCAACTTGAATGTTGTCGTAAATATAATAAAAATTATTCTTTCTTATTAATAATCTTATTAATATCTTATAATCATGTATTTCTTTAACATAAATATTTCTTTAACTCGGTGATAAGAACGTTCGCTGCCCAGTTACTTAAAAACAACTGAACCATTGCAATTAATAGTTGTGTTGTATATAAATAAAAAGGAAAAAATAATGAAAAGATGAGAATAATATCCCTATACAAAATGAAATTAAGCGCACGAAAGCTCTCGGCGGTTCAAGCACACCGCGACAGTCCTTTTTAATTCCACGCGAGAAAAGAAAGAGTACAGGAGAGACCTATGTTTAGCGTAACCTCTTATACCCCGTCTATCCGGGCAGAATTGTACGCTGCATCGTCACGCCACTTGCAACTTCAATCTTAACTTCAAGACAAACGTCAATTATTCATTCGTCGTGCCCGCTCGCCGATACTTCTGCCGGCAGAAGTTCGCCAGCAAATTCGCGGAGGACGCTTTCCGGCCGAGGGAGATAATCAATTATTTCAGAAATAATCGCGGGGAACACGCGCTATTACGTGTGCCCCCTGGCACGCTCGAGACGTGCGCAGGTGCAAATTCCACAGGGGATCCTCGCGAATTCTATAGGCGATATCCGCCGATGCTCGCGATTTCCGAGCGGTAGACGGGCGCGATTCGATCAAGTCGACGCTCTACTGCAGAGAGAGAGATCCGGGTTCTCGTGTCTGTTGCATTTTCATCGGTCCGCGTCATTCGGCGATTCCCAGTTAAAATGGCATCGGACAATAATTCGTTCGCGAGTGTCATTCGCGTGAACGTCGCGCTGCTGAGGCTCTCCGGCGTGGTGTCCTACGAGAACGGGAGGATCCGTCGGTCGAGCTCGCAGAACGTCCTCCTCAGCGCGATCGCGTACGGCTGCCTGCTCGCGTACGCCGGCCTGTACACGTACGAATTCGCGTCGCGTACCGTCTATCTCGACACCTGGACGGAGTCGCTCGCGATGGTGCTCTCCCTCGTGGGCGGACAGGCGCGATTCACGATTCTGCTCCTGTTTCGCGGTAGATTCCAGCGACTACTGGCAATCTGCGAGGAGCTCTGGACGGCGTTGAGCGCGATCGAGAGGAAGCACGTGCGCGACTACGTGAAAACGACGAGACACTTGACTTACTACTACCTATTCTTATGCGCGTTCACGATCTTCTTCTACGCCGTGGCGAGCCTCTTCATGGGGCAGCAGCACGATGACTCGTCGAACGCGACGACGACGAGAACCCTGCCGTACGCCTGTCCGGTGGAGGTCCATCGGTCGCCCTATTACGAAGTAATGTACGTCGCGCAATTGTGCAGCATGATAAGCGTCGGTCTCACCTGCGCCGCTGCGGACACGGTCGGGCCGGTGCTCGTCTTGATCGTTTGCGGCCACTTCAAGGTCCTTAACATGCGAATTTTGTGCCTGAACGATCGCGACCGGGTCTATTCAGATGGGACGCGTTCAACTCCCACGAAGCCGCTCGAGGTAATGCACGAGGAGAACGACATATCGAAAGATCGTGTGAAATCTAATTTCAAAACCTGCGTATACTATCATCAGACGATGCTCCAGTAAGTACAGAGAGAAAGGGGTGATTTTTGTTTTAAAAAATTAATGGCGATTAATTTATTAAATTTTTTGAGTCTGCCAAATGATTAACAAAAGATTTCTCGTTTGCACAAGTGATTTGATTAATCAATAAATCCATGATGTTTGTTCGATTAGACTTTGCAAAGAAGTCGAGAGCCTGACCACCACCATCTTTTTGACGCAAATACTCGGCAGTACGTACAATGTCTCTCTTGTGGGATTTAAATTAGCTGGGGTAAGAGTTGTCCTTTATATGTATATTATCAATTATTTCATCTTGCAATTTTTTGAGATATTATATATTTAAGATAGGCTAAGTTTTCGTAAATCTGCCAATATTACAGGATGATCCTGATAAATTTAAATATACAACACAACTATTAATTGCAATGGTTCAGTTGTTTTTAAGTAACTGGGCGGCGAACGTTCTTATCACCGAGGTATGTTAAAGAAATAAACGATTATAAGATATTAATAAGATTTCAATAATTTTAAAAAATATAAAAAAAGGTTCAATAAAAACTATAAAAAAAATACGCGGATATAAATAAATGAAACAAATAATTCTACAGAATTATTCCTAGACTATACTAATATTACGATTTTCATTCTTAAAAACTAAAGAATAAATAAAATATTTTTTTAAAACCTGAAAAAATTTTACGATCTAATAATCAGTCTTCGACTTGTCATATGTCATTAAAGGTAAGTACAAGAATATAAAAAAACGCATGGTGAACATGTGTTATTGAAACTTAAGAATGAAAAATGTACGTTCCTCTCCGCAGGACATGAATAAGCCGCCTAAAGCACAATAGCCTAATGCTCTTTCGCGTAATCTTTTTAAACATTTTATTAGGTGTCTGTGAAGTCTGCACGGCACATATCTCCCTCTAAAGTACAATATGTCGCCAAATATTACATCATTACAATAGATAGATATAGATCACAAATATGACATCTATCAAGTGATCTCGTTAATTCTAAATTAATTTCATAATTATATAGCGTTTCAAGATAAAATTGCAACAATTAAACATTTTTACACAATTCTGAATTCCTATAGCACGATATTTCACGGAAAGATGTCCTGCAATTTTCGATACTTCTGACGATAGTTCTGGCTTATTCTAGCCAGAATTATCACCAGAAGTATCGAAAATTGTTAGCAGAACATCTTTTTGTCGCTTTAACGTGACGTTAGTACGTCATTATATAATTTTTATATTTTTGTTATATTAAAAATATTAAAATTTAATATATAAAATTTTTTATATTAAAAATTTTATATATTAAAAACAGTTTTTAATGTTTATCAGGAATGGTAGAGGTGTTGAAAGTGCTACTGGAACTATCATTGTTTTTTAAAAATGAACAAAATGTTTTGCTAACTTCACAGATACTTATTAGTTTCTTACTTATATTTATCTTGCGGCTTACGATACCTAGCGCTACTGGATTATGTTTCAGAGCCAGGACGTAGCGAGAGCGATATACCTCACGCCGTGGTATCGTTTCCCGTATCAACTAAAAAGATCTCTAAATATTATCACAATGAGATCTCAGAGACCAGCGCAGCTGACCGCCGGTCACATCATACCGTTATCCTTGCAAACATTCGCATCTGTACGTACGTCCGTTATAGACAAAAAAAAACACGATAAAATATGATCTTCTGTTAAGTAATCCTATTCTATTAAGTAATCATTTCGCGAGCGATAAGACGTCGTGTTTTAGATGGTGTCATCCGCGGCATCCTTTTTCACCATGATACGCAGTATGAATTAACAACTTTATCGAAGATCACAGAATGAAGTACGTACATTTTTATGCATCGAATAGAACCTGTGCGATTGTTAGCGTTTACGATCGTAAATGTGCTTCGAATGAGTATAAAAAAAGTAATATAAATGAGCAAAAAAAAGTTAATGTATATACATATAATGTATATGTCAATAAATCTTAATATATAATCTTCACCCCTTCACAGTATTTGTGACAGTGATTATTTACAGTGGACTGAGCTGACAATGGGAGAAGAAAAAGAGTACATTAAGATCTGATTACTATTGATACACTTAATTAGCGTTTACTAATTCCCATATTTAAGTATGCGCAATTAGAGAAAAGTATAAGACACAGAAAGCAGATGGAGGGCTCGTTAGACACGACGGGATTTTTTTGCGGATTAACTTTGGAGACCCCTCACGGTCTGTTCTATCCGCGGCGCGTTGACAACGGAAGATTTAGCTGCGGGGACACTCAACAGCTCTGCTGCGATTGCTTAAAGTAAGGAGGCAGGCGTTAACCTTCGTAGAAACTAATCCGAGGAAAATGTCGGCGAGAGAAAGGCTTTCGATGTAACTCTTGGCTTAAGCCGAGCATCGATCATTTTTTTTCCCCGTTGCCGTACTGCAACCCTCGGCTCGCACGTGTCGAGAGTTACCGTGCCGGCATCACGAGAAATACGGTTAACAGAGCGCTGTCCATCTCGCGCGAGTGGATCGAGGGCAGTCCGTGTGGGATATGCGTGAATTACAAGATCAAGCCCGAAGAGAGAGTAATAGAAAAAAGTCCAAATGAAGCTTCAGAACTAATGAAAGAGGACAATTAACAAGAGAGGCTAAAACTCTGTGTCTGAAAAAAAATGCAAAATTATAACAAATTATATCGCACTTATCTGCGTATATTTCTGACACGAAAATAAGATGCGTATAATATATTGAGAATAGACGATGATGTAAACACAAGAAAATCCGAAAGACAGCTTGAAGATATAGCTTCATTTTAGCCGAAAAATCAGTGAGATTTGCTCTTTTTATTGTCTTTACGTTTTCGAATAATATATACATATATCGCGAGATATTAATATTCCGCCAGTAAAAAGAAGTCCTCAGCGATGACGTTTGCGGACTGGGAAGAAGAGAAAGACGTGATAGTCGATAGCGAGGGCAATAGAATTTCTTCAATATCGCTGCACTAACGAGCGGCCGTAGCAACTTCTCGCAGAAACGTGGTTTCTTTACTTTTCGGCCAATAAGCGCCGCCTCGCCACGGAGACGCTTTGCGTCTTTCGCTCGAGGAATATTTACGCAATAAGGATGGTTTCGCACGCATCGATTATAATTAACACGTGTTCGCGTAAGAAAAGCTCCAAATAAGAAATATTCAATTTAATGTTCTTCATGTTCGTATTTATCTTTCTATTTCGCTGCATTTCTATGTTGCACATTATTTCGTCACGACATTGTAAGATAAGTATCTACCAAATTCTAAGAACGTTCGTATACCATAAAGGTGTATTCTTAAATACATTAAATGTTCGCGTAATCTGGGATGAATTCATAGCGTTTAGCCCTTCTGTCAAAGCCTAATTTTTCACTTTTTCATAAATGCACTAGATATCCAGGTATTCACTGTACATTTTAAAATATCGTGCAAAAATATCCATTGTAGCAGTTGCGAATTCTTTTTTATTGTATTTTAAACATTATAGTAATTGTTAATTCTTTTTCCCCTTCTCTCTCTCTCTCTCTCCTGAATTTTAAAGAATCTCCAAATAATAGAAATCTTCATATATGCGTCTTTAAGAATGATTAAATATTATGGTGTTTACGTTAAACGACCGGAGAGAGTCCATTTATATTATTAGCGTTAAGCGTGTACGAATACGGACTTGGAGGTAGTTCGAATTGTCGTTTACGGAATCTATGAAAATTTGAGATGGCGAAAGATGGGATAAGAGCTCTCGAGGGAATGGGCAGCGCACGGATTGAATTTAAGAAAACGAAGAAACGGGGGAGGAAAAAAGAGAAACGTGCGAAATGATGCGGTAGATAAACGACAGGCTCGTAGATTCGCCGTGGGATATCGCGCGAGCTCATTGCCTTTCATGAGAACGGCGAGAGTGTTTCCAAGACCGATGGTCAATTCCGGATCCCATCCAATTCTTTTTCGTAAAGTGCGCAACCCGCCGAACGCGAATTATAAATAAAGATGAAGAACACAGCGGCACATAAACCGACTCTGGAGGGATGCTGGTTTCTTAATTCTCATCCGAGCAGCATATATATACGGCGTGTCAATCAAGAATTTCGGGTATATTAGCGACTATTCGCTGAAAACTATATATAGATCGCGAATCACGTCTGCATAGAACGAGATTTCGCAAAAGAAGTATATATCGTCCACGCCGAGTGCCCTGGCGTTAAACGCGATTAAAGTCTCAATTCAAGTCGCGACATCCCCCACGCCGCGCTTGGAGGAGCGCCCTTTCGAAAGTCTTTCGCATCATCCCCTCCGCGATGATCGGTACGCCTCCCCGTGGAAAAAAACCGGAGATCGCTTACGTTTTGCGCGAATTGAATTAACCTTACGAGACCGCGTTTCCCGGAACGTTTGCTGCCGTATTAATTATAGCGGTGCAGGGTTGAGAGCAGCATCTGCGGGTGACGGCGTCGTCTCGTACGAGAAGGCGACGGGCAAAGAGATAGGGCGCCGCGGGGGCGAGAGGGGGGGGTTAGAGAGAGAGAGAGAGAGAGAGAGAGAGAGAAAGAGAGAGAGAGAGAGAGACGTTCCGGAGGGGTAAGGAAAGCCCGGGAACCCCTCGATGCCGTGGCGAACAATAAAGAAATTCCACGATTTTCAGCGGGACGATACCGACCGCGAGAGCGCGCGTTGTCATCTTCGCATACCACCATCGTTCGTTCGTTCAACGTTGAACGAAGCGCGGGTTCTTCGAGTTAATGAAATCCATCGACGCCACGTCGAGCTATATGCCGCGGCGAATCGACATCATCTCGCGCGTGGGAAGCTATCCGTTATCGCCAGAAAAAATTAAAAATTGCGATCCGACGCGCGCGCGCGCGCGCGCTTGTCCATCCCTCTTTCTGCTCCCTGCTCTCGATCTGTCGAGAGCAAATCGAATTTGCTTTTCATCGGAATTCGACTTTTCTCCCTTCGGATTAAATCGCGCAATATGAAATTAACTGTCGCTCGAGAATTTTGTGAATTTGTAATTCGCTCGATTACTTTTCGATGCGTTATCTGCAGCTTACGTTATATACTTAATCCGTTATTTTTAATAATAATTTCACGTTTCATTATTTCGTAAAGATAATTATCTTGCTTGTAGTCATCAAAATGAACCCGTCTCATAATTTGAGAAAAGTGTAAGTCTTACCGCGCTCGAAGCTCCAATTCTCAATCACACATCGTGCCTATACCGATCGTGTGTATTGCGCTTGATTTTGTTCATCCGAGCACCGCGACCGACAGATAGGGGGACGTGACGGAGGACTAATGATTTTGCGGGATGACGTGATTGAAGTCATTGACTTGGTTAAAGCTTCTCGCGAATTAGCACGTGCTGCGAGTGCGAGATCGATTGCCAGTTGCCACGAGCAACGTCGCTCGATATATAGGCAAGCCATTTCGAAAAAAAATCGCAGCGGGCGGAAGCGACGCGAGCCAAACGGGCGCCTATATAACGCCCTTCCGACATACGTAACCATGTATATTTTTGTACAATAATGTCGTCTCCCGAGGAGTACGACGGCGATGTTTCTTACGAGGCGTGGCGGCGCGCACAGGTCCTTATTGTACTTTACAACGTCCCATCTCCACGCGACGTTTGACATAAGCCCCGACGAATCTATTTGCCGCAGCGCAAAATGGCGGAATCGGATTCGCGGGCGAGACGCAGGTAGAGAGCTGGTTTCCTCGAAACGGACGAGACGTTCGAACGGATGGAAACCACCCCGCAGCCGCTGCCTCGTCCCGAAGATTAAATTCGCGACTACCGACGAGAGACTGCAGGCGTCGATCTTTCGTGCGACGAAGACGTCGCGTCGTCGGGGCGAGAAGGCCGGGTCCGGGAATCGTAACTCGCGACGTCCCCGCGCATTTGCAGGTAGTGTCGACTCATTGAATTCTATTCATCGAGCACCCGAGTTGCGCATCATTCAATTACGCGTTTTCTCAGTCCCCGCTCTCTATACAGCCTAGAGGGAAGAGAGACCCCGAGACTTTCGCAGCGCCTCTCCATTTCCGTACAATGCATTATTTGGCACCTATTGTGCTCGGCAACGCTCGCGCATTTGCCGTGCCACTTATCGAGGATTATCGATAATTTGACGCGTGCCTTATAACAAATAGATTAAATCAAAAGGTGTCGGCGGATGTGTTAGAAAAATGCGAAATTAAATTCCTATAACCTGCCAAGTTCAAGAGACAATTAAATTCCCTTTCAATTCGTATATTTCTGCGTGTCACGTGCGCCGCAGATTTTGTGCCAAATATCTTGTACGTGAATATTAAGATATAATAGTAGAACGATAATATAATTTTGTTATTCTGTTACACATATACAGGTATCACCAAATGATAGTTGATTATGAGATTCAGTCACAAGATTTATTCGAAACGACGAAAAAATGGCGTGAAATATGGCTCGATTATCTTACCTGGGTATCCAAAAAAATACGGAATTGCGAGCTTTTTACGGCTGACAGAATAATGTGAGTTTACGAGTAAGGGACGTCGTCGTTTACTCCTCGCCGTCGTTCGTCCTTTTGTGAAAAATTGGATCGCAATAACGGAGCTTTATTAAAATAAATTACAAATCAAGTTGATTATCAAGATTGTCAAGTCAATAAACCCCAAGGTGGAACAAATTCCTAGGGGGCTTTAATTTTTTCTCATTCGCAAAACATCGATCCTTTTTGGTGTTACAAATCATACGATGTACTTGACAATAAACGCACGTTTCACTCTCTTCCACAGATCCACGAAAATACATTTAAAAAGAGTATCACCTGCGACCTCGTGTGTGCCTACTGCCATGTTATAAAAAAAAAATCGAGACGCGCGATTTTAACGGACGATAAATGATTAAATTATCCGCCTCAATCTAAACGCTAAGATCATTAACTGAGATAATTAGTGAAAATCAACTCTAGAAGTTGACCCAAGGCGATATTAATTCGATCTACTTGGACGGTCTCGTTATTTTCGACGATAATCTCCTATCTCCAGATTCTCTCACTTCGATGTTTAATCACTTATCCATCTCTGTGTGAAACCCTGCGGCTAAAACCGATTAGCGGCGACTCCTTTAGCAACAAGTTGCACCTCGTGTGTTTTCCCCAGGAGTTTCCTAAAATCAACAAGTGAATTCGCTTCCTGCCTGGAATTTCTATATTGCTTTCGCGTTCGACTCCACAGGTGGCAAACTGGCAACGAGAACGACTTTCCAGGAAGCCCTCCACGCGAAGGGGGAGGGGGGGAGGAGGAGGAAGAGTTGGCTCGCGTTTATTTGCCTGCCTTAACAAACGGTAACACTCGCGCGGAGAGAATATCCGTCCCGCGTTTCCTCGTAATCGGCCAGGTACCGGAACTTCGGCCCGCGAATGTCGGAAATAAGTAGATACGGTGCGGTGACGCGACGCGATGACGCGCGAACATATCGGCGCTATCTTTGTTTCTGGAATGCGATAAGGTCCGTTTTAATAAAGAGCCGAAGGAGCGTTGACGACTCATATAGAGAATTCTTCGCGATCTTTGCATTCCTCTGTAGCCTCGAAGTAAATTCCGCACCGGATCGCGCCATTCCCAGGCGGCTAAAGTCCGGGAATCTTGATTACGTTCGTGTTAGGGCTAAAATTACGAAACGATTCGCCTCTTATTCCTTTTTGTAGTCTCTCGAAGGGATTTGCGCTATATTCGGCAATGTCGTGATGTATCTCATGCAGAGGAAACATCGAGGGATCATAAAATTGTGGATAATAAAATTGCGAAACAATTATCAACAAATTTCATTATCGGCTCGACAAAGCCAAATCACAAAAGTAAGTTGTATTAACTTTCGCGTAGAATTATAAATTATTTTAATGGATAAAGACGATTTTATTACACGCCCTGGTATTAACGCCTGTATTAACGCGGAATAAGAAAACAATGAATAGCTGCAGATAGATACTGTCGATTCTGTTAAAGATTGACAGATTTGGGAAGGGGTGGATCGCGAGGGAATGGATGATACAGAGACAATATGGGGGCGTCGACAATCGCCCTCGGTGGAGGGAGGAATGACCAGAGTAACGTCGAAATAGGCCACGCGAAAGAGGAACTCATCCGGCTGCGGAGTGGGGAAGAACAAGAGAAGGAGAAATAACAAACGGAAACGAGAGAGGAGCGCGCAAATAAATTTAGTTATTATTTTAAAAAAAGGGATAGAGAGAGAAAAGGAAAGAGAGAGAGAGAGTAAAAATAAATTATCATGCGTGTCGCGCAAGTGTGTTTGTGTGTGTGTGTGTGCTTTGTATGCGCATGTATGTGCAATGAAGAGAGAGAAATGTATAGTCAAAAGGCAGGTGGTGGTAGCCGTGGATTGAAAGAGAGGGATGGAGAGGACACGGAGGGTGGGCGAGAGGACGCGAAGCGCGAAAGGGGGTGGAAAGCGGGGAACCCAGTGGCCATGCGCCCTGCCGGCGGGCTGTGGGGGCTTCTGGATCTTTTCGAGGATCAAGAAGAGGACGTCGAAGAAGCACGGGAGACGCAGACGGTGGTGGGCAGAGAGAGCGACGGCTCCAGGCCGGCACGAGCGAGGTGAGATGCGCCCTTATCGCCCTTATCGCTCTCAATCGTCCGTGCAGTATCCGTCGGAGTGCCCTGACACTCCTCGCCTCCAGCCGGGTCGCGGCCTCGACGGCTAGCAACGATAGCGGCGATACAGGACCGGAGAACGCTCGCTCCGGCCGAACCGACCGACCGATCTCAGTGAGTATCCCCCCATTCGTAAATATAATTTCAAATGAATAAACGCATGCGGAATGTACACGTAAACGACACGCGATTGATAAACGTGCTACTGAACAGATACGCGTGTTGATGAACTAAGTGATCCATGTGTCAATAATGAGAGAGAGAGAGAGAGAGAGAGAGATGCGACGATAGTACACAATTTCACTTATCCGTCCGTCTATTTATTTCCTCCCCTCGCGAACGCGAACCATCTAAACGCGACGCCGTAGACTTAATCGTAAGAAATACGATGGCTATTTTACGGTCCGTGCCGCGATTTATTGGATGAAGTATCCTCACGCTCGATTCGTATAGCCGTCGGCGCTTTATCACTTAACGTAGCGCGCTAGCAAGCGCGAAAGAGTTATTACTGTAACCCCGCCTTAAACAAACTTCGTGGATATAGGAATGATAATGTTATTTTCAGAGAGTAGATTTAAAACGATTTTTTAAAGACATCTTTTCTTTTGCGACACTAAAAATTTTTTTCGGAAGATAATCCTATTTAATCAGAAACGAATTTACGTTCGTGTTATCTCGTTTATTACATAATGCGGTCTAATTATTTAAAACGGTAGAAGGCGGGGATTTAATTGGTTACATAAACGAGTTATCACGCTGTTAAATGTTTAATTAATAATGCATATTGCGATATTACACGTGTAAGTAATGCGCTCGATATAAGCACTGTACTTAACCGAATTACATTAATTAATACAAATTATTGATTATAATTAATACTCTGTCTGTGTGCGTATGATGTTGCTCCTCGATAATAAACTACACTGTTAAATCTATAGTGTCAAATTTAACCTTACTTAAGTCGCCACTGCTACTACTTAATAAATAGTTATTTTTAACTAAAACAATAAAGTTATTTTTTAATAAAACAATGGAATTTAATCCAAATTTGGGTTAAATTTGAACTGTTTTAAATTATTTAACTTCACGGTTTTAGTTTAAAATAACTATTTATTAAGTAGGAGCAGTGGCGACTTAACTAAGGTTAAATTTGACACTGCTAGATTTAACAGTGTACCGTCACAAGATTTAATTTATTCGCGCGTGCAATCAACGAATTTCTTGCAAGTTAAAGAAATGAAATTTGATTTTCGCCAAACGTCATCGTTTCAAAAAACAAACTTCAACAGCGGAGTATTTTTCCATACCAATATCCCCGCAATATAGAATTCAAGCAATATTATTGGAACAAAGTGTTGTTAAATACAGTGTGCCATGTCCCGTTTAATTAACATCAGCTTTACTTGATATCATCGTTAATTGCTCGATAATTTGAATTTCCAATTTTAAAAAAGACAAGCAATTGATTGTATACCCTCCTTATATCGATGAGACAGGTGTCAGTATCATATCGGGTCGGGTCATCTACAACCACTACATCAACGTGTTAAGCGTGTGTCCGCATGCAGTATTATTCCGCCTGCCAGATACGTTTACGGAAATCTTTAGACTCGTTGACACGTCACCGAGGTGACCGGAAAGCTTCTGGTATCCCTTATAGTCGCATATAACGCCGGATTTCCCGATCGTGATCCGCGGCTCTAGAACAAACGCCCTCATTTCCACGTGTCATCCGCAGTCTCTGGCGCCGATCTTTCTCGGTAGGTTCGCGTCAAAGCACGGTCTCGGATCGAGAGGGGTCGGCGCAAAAGATGAATTGCAGAAGACACGAGTTCTCGCGCAACTTCAGGAAATCCGGGTCGCAAACCCGGAGGTTGCTCTTTCTCTCAACTTTCGTCAGAATATCTCCCTGATACGGCTTTAATCTCGAAGCACAAAATTGAATAGATTAGATCTCTCGTATGACATTTAAAAAAATCATGTTCAACAAACTTATATTGCGAATTCTGCGATTCTGCTAAATAATTAAATTTCTCGAAAGAACGAAAAAAGATCCGGGCAGTCTCAATGGTTGAACATCGTAAACGCGAGATGAGAAGACGATACCACCATCCCTTCGTCTCTCGTTGTCGCCCGGCTTCTGACACAGGAGCAAGCTATAGTGAGAGGGTTGGGACTTCAACCTCGTAAGGTTAATAGAGTGATCGGTAACAAGGTTATAAAGCAATCTGCATAACCCTGTCCAGTACTTTACCCGACCTACGGGTTTCACGTTACTGCGAGCGGTGTCGTAATTACCGTCTCTAATGCGATTACCGGATCGACAAGACCGGCAACCGAGGGACTCTGTGAAATCTTTTTCCGATTTTTAATTGCCTCGTTTTTTTCTTCGTAATTACTTCTCTCTTTCTTGTAAGGCCCGGTAAAATTTTTAGCAAGATACGAAACCAGGTTAACATATATGTCTTCTTGATTTTTTGGGCTCATCCTTTTCGAAACGAATTCTTAAAGTTAGAAGAAAGTGATTTCATTTTTTGTTGAATTATACCTTATTCAATTTAAATCCATAATAAAGCTAAAAAAAGAAGGAATGAAAGAAATTAAAAATACTGTGGTGAATATTATTCGTTTTCCCTCTGTGTCAGCAAAAATAAAAATTTAAAGAAGGTAATGAAGATATAGTGAAGGTAGTTATACCAGAGAAAGAGTTTAGAATAAAATTTTCTATGCAGAATTTCGTCTCCGAAAGAATTAAATGTATATAAGAATTGGATATCTTTTTAGCTCGATTATACTAATTTACCTTAACAGCCTTTACATTTATCTTAATTCATATTAAAATAAAAGTGAAGAATTTAGAATAAAATTTTTTATGCAGAATTTCGTTTCCGAAAGAATTAAATGTAAGAATTGGCGGATATCTTTTTGGCTCGATTATACTAATTTTTTTTCTAATTAGCACCTATGCAAAACGCCAGCGGAATGTATCACGCGTTGTTCGCGATTCGTCTAACCGGCAGAGACGTGTTAAGAAAGAACCGAAAGGATAGCGGTAAATTCATTTACGCACGATCGAAGTCGTAATTTTATTTCCAGGGCTCCGTCTCTGACCTCGTCTCGTCTGAAGTCTCGTTTCACGGCTATCCGAGTTTGATTTACATCCGATCCCTTCCTCGTAGTCGCATTACGATACGCGGCGGAAGAAACGTAACGCACACTGCCTGCAGGACTCGAATCGCCTCTAATTTTGCGAGCAACCAGGCGCGAAGCTAAATTGAAATTTATCTATGCAGCGATACGAGGTGTCTGTGCAGTGCTGTCGAACAAACGAGCGTATACAAATGCGCCTCTATCCCACGCGCGTTAGATCCCTTCAATCTTCGATTCCCAGAAAATTGCATTGCCGATTATATGTATGTAATTCCGAAGGTATACTTTCCATTTTTTTTTTAAATTTAGCACCTATGAATGTTATTTTATAAGAAGTAATAACGCTGCAAAGTAGTATAGATGTAAAGATATATTTGTAAAAAAACCAAGGTACTGTCAACAAGATGTGTTAGCAATAATATGTATAAAATTAGAGTGTATATAATCTTTCTTCATTTCTACTAATTCACCTAAATTGCTATATCTAAATTATATAAGTCTCTTATTAGATAATTACGTCGATAAAATACGATAAAAAAATAGCAATGCATGATGATCTGTCTCGAGAACAGCAGTTATGCTATTTATATATGCGCGGATTAAAATAGATTAACTAAGATGCAAATATACAATTTAATCTTTTACATCAATATGCGATCCCATGTAATAATTATACAGAGTGTCCACAATACAAAAATATCTCTTGATTGCTACTTTAAATAATTTCGGGTGTCACTTCAGATTAGAAATTCAGATATCTTCCACCGTTTAATTTAATTTCTCACTCTCAGCTCTTACGATAAGATTAAATTTGAACTTTGACAAAAAAAGTACTACATTAAAGTGTAATCTTAAGATTAAAATATTATTATTCTGGTACGTGGTTTGACGTTTAATTTTATAATCGCTAAAAGAGAGCAAAGCAATTGATAGATTTACTGATAAATTAACAGCAGCTCTCCATTCCGCTTATAATTCATTCGAGAGAAGCGCGAACAATTCTCTTTTCTAGAGCATCTTGTATAAAGCATTATAGTCTGTACTTAGCAAATCTCTCATCCTACGAAGACTTCCTCGCCGCATCTCATGCGTCTCTAATTAACAGGTGGTGCCATTGTTGCAATCCGGCGGACAGTCCGTCGGCGAGACAGCTGCCGAGATGTGCGTGGAGTATCATTGTTAAAACGTGCGTAACGTGCGACGTTACTCTACCTAATGTGTCGGAAAAAAATTCAGTTCACCGCGATAATGACGATGTAAGTAGATCTGAGATATTGATATTAATTCGTGCGACGCGCTCGCTATATTAATTACGCGCGAGGGACGGAAAAAAAAACATCCCGAAACGTCGCGAAACCGTCCGTCCGTCGTGTTCCACGCGGAGATGGATCCGCGTTAATGTTAACCCGAGTTAACTTTGTGTACGAAGCTGCGAGATATTCGGGGTATCGGGGACCACGACGATCGGACCGACGGCAACGGCGAAACTTCGTAATATACGCAGTGATTTTATACGGAGGTAACGTGATTTCGCGACGAGACGTAACTCACTTATCATGCAATATCGCGCGATAAAGGGAGGTGGCAGAACACCCACCGTCTTCGGCATAATTGCTCCGGATTACGATAAAGCGGCAATGTGGCGCGGCAAAGAGAGTGTGTCAACGGTATTCCGCGAGTGTATAGCGAATGTCACGTGCAAATGTGCGGGTGACACGCAATTTGCGCATTTGAGCACGCAAAAAAAAAACGTCTTGTTAATTGTCGCGATTATCGTTAAGTATTAAAAATAAAGTTTCATGTCGTCGATAATGTCATATTCAACCGTTGCTAATTAAGACTAGCAACTGGGAAATGACATATTGCGCAGTTCTGGGTATCCAAGAATTTTTTTTCCGAAGAGAGAGAGAAAGAGAGAAGCGTTTATGGAGAGGAAAACGAGATGTTGACTGAATGCGAGAAGATTGTACCTCGCGCGTGCACACATATAGCCACACGGGCAACATTAAAGATACCCAAATCTCCATCTAGTGGTTCTTCGGTCGTTGACCTACTTGTTGAGACTCAAAGCAACAGTTTGCCCTTTAAGCTATCTGCATCCCTCTCCATTCACGTCTCCATTCTCTTCTTTCAAAGCCTCTATCGATCGAGCTTCATGAATTTTTTTTATACCTAATTAATCGGCTACTGTGTGTCTACTGCTCCCTCCTCTCACATAGAAATTTTATATTAAAAATCAAAATTGCATTATAACTTCGTCTGATAATTCTGAAAGTATGTCACGTGCTCAAAAAATATTTTTAAGGGAGATGTAAATACATGTATAAATATAAATTTTTTCTCTTATATATATATATGAATATTGTTAATCAATATATGGAACGAATAATAACAAATAAAAAGTTCAGAGAATACCGCGACGAAAACGATGGCCTCATGTTAATTCAAAGAAAATCGAGTCCACGTTTATCAAAGAATCTGTGAATATCTAATACCGTTGAGAGGTACACCCGGTACAGCGAGACATAGCAACCAGAACTAATTGGTTCTTAAAGTAGGAACTAACCCTACGTAGAGCGCAACTTCGTCTGCGGAACAGCAGAGAGAAACTTAAAGGACTGCTTCCCTTCCATTGTTGCCTATAACTCTGCCATTGTACCTACTAGGATCAGCCTAACGTCTGTAATTAGGAACAGATGCAGTAATAATAATCTTTAAAAATGCAACGAAAGGCAGAAATTTTATGCAGGAGGAAACATCTGTACCCGTAAAAACGTATTAAATAAAGAGTTGAATAAAAATTTTCGTCAATTATATATGTATATGATAAAAACGCTAATAATTCATTTAAAAATCAGCAGCTATATTGTATAAAACACATTCTGTTGACACATTAAAATTGAAAAATTGGAGAATATTATTTAAGCGAAAATTAGCACGTTGAGTAATTAATGTCACATTCAAGAGCTCGTGATTTCTATTATTGAAACACGTGCAAGTGAAAAATATTTACTGGTACTTCGCGCACGAGAATTCCGCGACAGTCTCTCCGTTTCTCTCGGTTTGAACCATTCGCGTGAGAGTAAGTTCAATTTCGGAGCGTGTTACTGCGAAACGACGGGATTTTCTATTTCCTTTATTATATGTGAAAAATTCTGGCGATCGCGCGCGCGCGTGCACGCGTGCGCGGCGATTCGCACGCGGAAACGGCCGGCTACGCAGAGTGGTCACGTTTTACAATAAATCCCGCGCGCGTTGACGGCCGACACGACTTTTCTATTAGCTCAAACGACTCAAAACTTTGGTCAGTTGATCTCATGTATGCGGTACGGTAGCGTAATCTCCCTGCCCACGCCGTATGGAACTCACACCATCAGCGCGCGCGTTCCGAATCGACATAACGAGCGTCGATGAGTCGGCAGATCCCCCGCAAGCACTTCATCAAGCGCCCGCTGCCGAGAGGTTGCTGTCAATCGCAAAACGATCACCCCGTCATACCCTTTCAACGACTCGTACCGCCTGTCAACCGCCTCTTCAGAATCCTCGGCGTCTATACGTATCGTCGGCTTTGCGTAAGCGTTTCACCCAAAATTCGCATCTAGTCCTTGCGATTTTACGTCGGGTGTATTAGATAATCGCGAGTATTCCTGTGTCGTCAGAAGAGAAGGTGGGGGGGGGGGATTAGACGTCCATATGGCAGAGATAGAGCATATACACACATGTTCTCATGTTAGATTAAAAAAAAATTAAATACATAAAATAAATTTTGACACGCTCTCCTCCGTAAACAAAGTAAAAAAAAAAATTTTTTAAATAGAAAATTTTCCTTTCGATCGTCAGTAAATATTCGACGGAAGTGACAACTGCTGCCATGTTTTAATGACCAAGTAAATAAAAGAGATTAAAAAGGCTTTTTGTACACGGAAAGAACAATTTTGCTGGATTCAGATCAGAAAATAATTTTTGTTCAATAATCAAAATAATTTTGTTGGAAAGTCAAAACGATTGCCAAAATATCAAAATGTTTTACAGCAACGCCTATCATTTTTAACTTTCCAACAAATTATTTTGATTATTAAACAAAAATTATTTTTAGATCTGTATATTTAGCAAAATTTATAAACCTTTCAACAAAATCGTTCTTTCCGTGTATTATATCGTCGCGCTTTGAAAAGAGTAAGCACATCCATCGTCGCGCGACTCGCAGCGGGAACAAGACGGGCGACAAATCGGGCGGGCGGCGGAAAGGAAAAAAGGATCTCCGTATAGGAATGGAAGGCACACGACGTTAGATCGATCGGCAAAGGGGGGGGGGAGGG
>NW_012026791.1:900580-943943 GCF_000956235.1 Wasmannia auropunctata | reverse complement strand
GGGGATGCTTCCGATGGGAATAGCCAGCAAGTTATGGAGAGACGCGAAACGTTCAACATCCCATCGTGTGCGCGAGTACGAAAGCCCAGTACAAACAGAAGCGCGTCTTGCGGTCATTCTTTGTCGTAATTACCGAGAAGATAAGAGAACGAGAAGAGGGTGAAGTTGTGGAGGCTAAGGGTGAAGGAGAAGGGGGGGAGGGGGAGGGAAAGGAGAAAGGGAAGGGGGGAATCAGAAGGGAGTCAGTCATGGCGGAAGGTAGCGGAGCTTATAAGTGGCACGAGTGGGAAGCGGTCTTTCCCGAGAATAATGCGCGCGGACCCCGGGGAGTTGGCTTTCAGGAAAATGCTGATTGCTTCCCCGGCTCTCACGCTCCTTTTCCCTTCGTACCAATTCTCCATCCGCCTATCCCTCTCCCCCCTCCCCGCGCCTTTCCTTCCCGCCCCCCCCTCCCTCCCCAGCCCCCTCCCCGCGCTATCAATCTTCGACTTCGTCAGTGGCGGAGATGTATAACCCGCCCTTTGCGTATATGCGTGCGTGCGTGCGTATAAGGTCCCCGTAGCTTCTTCTGCCTCTTCGGCCCTTAAGGCATGACCCCTTATCTCGCGGCACCAACCGCCTCGTGGCTCCCCTCCTCGTACGGGGGGGGGTCTTCGTAAAAATCGGTCGCAGAGACACGCTCATCGGTCTTATTATTTGATAATTCTTTTCACTTTGAACAAAAGAAAGAGAGAGAGAGAGAGAGAGAGAGAGAGAGAGAGAGAGATACGATTGAGAGATGCGGCCGTGGACAAGAAAGCGAATCGGGAAAGTTCTCTCTCGTTTGAATCACACTTAAGTTAAATCAGAGGGACGAGAGATGTGTCCGATGGTGAGGTATAATGCATCAGAATTGCGTTTCGCTTCGCTTTGCAGCGAAATTCTTACGCGACTCTTCTTAATAAAAATAGGGTAAAGTACCGTGAACGCGCGCGCGAGACAGCGTTGAAAGTCGCAATAGCCTTTGATGCCTGCCTTTTCAGAGGGCGAGCGTGAAAATTAGGTGGACTAAAAGCGTGGGGTAACCGAGTTATTACGAATAAAAGAGAAGCGGGCATCGCGCGCGCGGAACGTGGGTCGGGGCCAGGACGGTGCAGGTACTATTAAAAGCCTGTAATTAATGCGGTTAATTGTATTGCGCTAAACGAACGTCGAGTCGATAGCGAGTTCCAACGACACGAAACGGAAGCGGGCGCTTTCTAGAAAACTTCGACAATTAAGACTGCTGTACTTGATACAATCGTGCGAATGTCACACGTTATCAAAGAAAAAAGAATCCGCGTTAAAAGAAATCGCGGACGACAAAAACAAAGATCTTTAAAAAAACTTTTATACATACATACATATATATATATATATATATATATATATATCTGCAACATTTAAATAATGTTTCATTTTTTTACTTTGCTTTGTTCAAAAGTAAAATTTAAAAAGTATTATTTCTCATGTTATTTTCTCTCATTTTCTCGCATAAAATATTTTATAAAATCGATCTACTTTACAACAAACTGTCACTGACTTTAATTTAGCACTCAATTTAGCACTCAATCTCTTTAAACGACAACTTTAATCTTTTAGAAATATTATATGTATTATTTTTTACGTTAAACCTTCATTTATCTTTGAAATTAACTTCGTATATGTATATACTCATAAGTATGTAACTTGATACAAATCTGGCACAAGCTAGTATTACTCGATGAAATTAAATTTATCTGTATCATCTTTTCTTCTTACATCTAAGAAGAAAATTCTCTTACTTTTCTCATTAAAAATTTCTGTACAGGAATAGAATAATAAATTATAATCCTTTTATATACATGTGATACCTTTTACATGTGGTAACTTCTTTCTTTCACCAATAAAAATTAATGTAATAAGGTAAATTTTTAATCTTAAATCAGAATCTAAATTGCTAATAATTACTTTTGTGCTATGCATAAAGATTAAACTAAATCTGTTGCACATTTTTAAAAACGTACAATTAAATGGATCATAGTGATTTATTTAGCGAGTAAGTAAAATTTAGATAGAAACTAATGAATAATAAATAGACTTTTTATTATTATTGTTCATGTGCGCAAAAAGACAAGATTGAATTCACATTTCAAAACTAACCTCGAAGATAAGTGGACAAGATAGGATTCGTCTAAATCGAAAGAAAATTGCGAAGGAGTAAATTGCAAATTTTGACCACTTTCTGCAATTGACAGTTTTCAGCGAAGACGATTTTATCTTCTGTTAAGGCAGATGCGTCTTTTCCGGGCATTCAGACTATTT
The DNA here is from genome assembly GCF_000956235.1 of Wasmannia auropunctata. Taxonomy (NCBI): domain Eukaryota; kingdom Metazoa; phylum Arthropoda; class Insecta; order Hymenoptera; family Formicidae; genus Wasmannia; species Wasmannia auropunctata. Next base: position 941,621 of record NW_012026791.1, on the reverse strand, counting down.
CCGTCCCTTTCAAGATTTCTTTCAGTGAAAACGGCTCGTGCGATTTTGTTCCTCAGTACTGCTTATGATTTGGACATAAAGCATTAAAAAGAGTGACATTTTTTGGCGGTGTTGATAATCATAAATCTATATAAAATTATTTATCTGATCGCCTCTAATAAAATACATATGTGTTAATTTGTTTACTTATTAGCGTTTTATTAGTTCGAAAGAATGATGTTTTATTCAATGCAATTAATTTAGTAATAAATAACCATCCTCTAAACCGTTTAATATATAATTGCCAAATGTCTTAACTCTTCAGAAAAACATCATTTAGGTAATGTTACTTTAATGTTTACATTAATTGGTGTCTAATAGAATCCGCATAGAGTCGAACAGAATACGCGTCTTCTTTTCAAAACTGCACGAGGAAATCGACAAGTGTAGTCGATTTAACGAAAAGTTGATAGAAAAGTCTTCGAAGGTGAACGCGGTAAAGTGTCAACGCAATTCGGGCCTCGATTGTTCATCTTCGTGAAAGGACCGTTCCGTCGGGATTGATTGACTTCTCGTAATTTCTATTTACCCACTTTGATCCCTGGCAAGAATAGAGCGCGACGAAAACCACCGGCGATGCGAAATCGGCAGCGAAATTTTATTCACGTGAAATTTTTTTCAAATCTCTCGCTGTCTGTTTTGCCAATGTTGTAGAACATCAGAGGAAGGATAAAATTTGAGAATGGGAGGCACAGACTGGAGCGGTTGGTTGCAACGATGCCGACAGTCCCGGAGGCTCGTTCTCGTCATCGTCGCCATCGCACTGCTGCTGGATAACATGTTGCTGACGACCGTAGGTGAGTGCCTTTGTCCTATTAATGTTTCTATTTATTACGGCATTAATTGATTCCGATCTTCCATTTGTTAGCACAATTTTAACACGTTATTGATCATCATCACTTATTTAGTTATGTCAATTTTTTACACGTCGCACAGCCAGATATTTGTATTATTTACATTAATTATTTTTGCGGCATGTATCGACGAACTTTTATTAATTTCAAAACGTATTATCGAAAATTTAAATTCTCTGATCTCATTCTTTCTGGCAGCTTTCTTTTTCAAGCTTTAGAGTCGCTTCTTTGAGCATAACTTTAGTTCAGAATCATTAACTTCATTTTCTTTAATCATGATCTTTCATGTAATTCGTTAGAAAAAGACAATAACATTTGTACATTTCTTGTTTTTTTTTTCAATTTTAATATTTTAATTGCTTTACAAAGAAAAGACTTTGATATTCATAACAATATATTTAATCTATTTTTCATTCTCTTTTATTCTCTATTTAATTGATATTTAAATTAAATTAAATTTAAATCATTTTTATCTAGCTTTAAAAATTCGTTTCTGAAGAAATTAATTTATATTATTGCACGATTATTACTCAGCTTTTTTAATTTTTTAAACCTTTACTACTCTTTCCTCAAAATCTATCGGCGGCGACCACTCTTCTCGGTTCGCAAACTTATGTTTAATTCAAAAAACGTTCGTTTATCGCACTGGACCGGAATGTTGAAAGAACGTATGGACTTTTGTGTATCGCACCGCGCCAATCCGGATAAGTGGTCATGCATTTATGCAGCGTGATCGTCCCGTAACAAATACACGACCTACGAACGTCGTCACGCTTGTCGAACAAATCGTGAAATCCACTTTCAATTGTTGTAAAAAATTGTTCTTAATTAATTATATATCTACACGTATATATAATATATATATCTGTATATAAAATATATTGTAATTACAATTAGAAGTAATGTAATTTTTATTTACACTTTTGAATCCTTTTTTTGATACATTTATCTTTAAAAACCTTTGTTAAACAGGTTACAGATAAACTTTCGATACTTTTAAAATCATTAAAATTTACGCTAAGATAATAACTCCTGAGAAATTACTAGAAAGTAAATAAATAAAGAAAAAAAAAAGAGGCTTGGAGGTGCTGGGATTTGAACCCAGGACTTTCAGCATGCGAAGCAGACACTCTACCACTGAGTTACACCCCCGATTGATAACAAGCTCCTTCAACGTGCTCTAAAACGTAAATCTCCCCGTCTTTATTTTTTTAATGAATTTAATATTATGCAAGGAGACATTCGCATTTTTTTATTCATCGTTTAATTTTAAATAGTGCGATTGGATTATATAATCCTAAAGATGTATATATTACATGTGGATATTACTAGGTTATCGATTTTTCAATGCTCCCTCATTTCTCATTTTACATAAAATAATATTTTAAAAGCATATGCGCCATATGAATTCTTGCAGTTCCAATAATACCGGAATTTCTCTACGACATCAAACACCCTAACGCAACATTAAGCGAACATCTGGAAGGAAGCGCATCTCATCAAACTACGGTCGTCACCACCACATCATCGCCAATAGGAACGACAACGACAAAATGCACTTGTGCTCCAAACATATCGGTCGCATCCCCATTGGAATTTTTACATGTTACAACCCCTTCTATGAATCTATCGGGTAAATTGCTTTTAGAAAAATTTTTAGAAAAAAGAAGGAAACGCTAATAGAGACGAAAGAGGGAAGGACAAAGATCTTTCTATTCAAAATTTTTCGATACGCTCGATTTTTTTCATTTTAGAAATTACCGCAGCCAATCTTACGTTGCCGGAAGCGAAGGAAAAGGAGCAGAGACATCGGGAATTACTGGAAGAGACCGTAGCGGTAGGAATGATGTTCGCTTCCAAGGCTTTTGTCCAATTGTTGGCTAACCCCATAGTTGGGCCGTTGACCCACAAGTAAGCTTTGCACCTGCCCAAAATTCGTGCGACTATCTTTCATTTTCGGAATATATTAGACTGCTTTTTTTTTATGTAGTATCAATAAAACACGACATAACGAACAAGGAGAATATCGCACGTAAACGTAATTTATGTTCTACTTTTAAATCCACTGTTCGTATTTTTAGAATCGGATACAGCATACCTATGTTTACCGGATTCATTATCATGTTCCTGTCCACGCTGATTTTTGCTTTCGGACGAAGCTACGGTATACTTTTTCTGGCGCGAGCTCTTCAGGGTATCGGCTCATCGTGCTCTAGCGTTTCCGGTAAAAAGCTCATCTGTATTAATCCGTATTAATTAACATGATGTCCGCAAGTGGCAATCTTATTAAATAACACAGAAAGTTTCTCCACGCACGTCAAGGCCATTTCTGGCAATTCTACGCAAGCATCGGTGGTTCAGTGGTAGAATGCTCGCCTGCCACGCGGGCGACCCGGGTTCGATTCCCGGCCGATGCAAGAGATATATTTTGCTTTGATGCTCCTTGTTCTCGTAAAATTTTTTAAAAGAATCGTAGGAAGATTCCTAAATTTTTTTTAATGTTTTTTTTTATATCTGGTATTTAAAGTTTGTTGCATCAAAAATTACAAAGCAAATATCTGCTTAAAAAAATCGTTATCGTTGCGACGATAACGCGTGTAAAAATTAAATTACTTAAATAATTAACAAAATAAAATTTAACAAAAAGATTGCATCGGCCGGGAATCGAACCCGGGCCGCCCGCGTGGCAGGCGAGCATTCTACCACTGAACCACCGATGCTGATACGACGTGGATTCTCTTTCTCTGATGACGTAGCACGCGGTCGTAATACTACATTCATACTATATTCATATACTGTATCATACACACAATTTTCTGATAGGTATGGGTATGTTAGCGGAGAGATATCAGGATGACAAAGAACGCGGTAACGCGATGGGTATCGCGCTGGGCGGGCTGGCCCTTGGCGTCCTTATCGGCCCTCCATTCGGCGGAGTAATGTACGAATTTGTAGGAAAATCCGCCCCGTTTTTAATCCTTTCCGCGTTAGCCCTTGGCGATGGACGTGAGTACAAATAAGTTTGCAATAAGAAATATTTATCACGCGTAATTGATAAATTATGCCTAATTTAAATTTCAATTTACAATTTAGAAATATTTTCTGATATCGATTTATATATTTCTTTTTGTATTATATATATTTTTGTTCGCGTGATTTATCCCATATTAAATGACTTGTTGTCGCGTTCGAAAATAAAAATAATTTTTCTCCTAATTCAACACTCATGTTTTATAATAATCTTTTGAAAAATCCTCAAGTATTGCAGCTTTTGATGCTCCAACCGTCGGTCGTGTACACGGAAGCGGAACCACCGTCGTTGAAGTCCCTCATCACCGATCCCTACATCGTTTTAGCAGCTGGTGAAATATACTTGATCAAATCTAATATAATAACATTCGACAGATTTCCTCGCTTCGAACAATAAGTGTAAGAGTTGCCGGTGTTCCAGGCGCGATAACGTTCGCAAATATGGGCATCGCTATGCTGGAGCCGAGCCTACCTATCTGGATGATGGATACGATGGGCGCGAGCCGCTGGAAGCAGGGGGCCACGTTTTTACCGGCCAGCATCAGTTACCTGATCGGAACGAATCTTTTCGGGCCGCTCGGCCACAAAATGGGCAGGTCAGTCCCGGCCGGATATCCTCCCTCAAAAATTAAAATATCTTAACAATGACAGAAATCTCGGGCTATACGTCGCCCGGATAGCTCAGCCGGTAGAGCATCAGACTTTTAATCTGAGGGTCCAGGGTTCGAGTCCCTGTTCGGGCGAATATCTTTTTTGTAAAACGGTCCGACGGTCTTTATCGCGATACGCGCTTAATTGTTACAGATGGCTAGCGTCCCTGATAGGACTCGTCGTTATTGGTATCTGCTTGCTGTGCGTAAGTATGCCTATATGCCCCTACTATCGAGAGAGAGAGAGAGAGAGAGAGAAAGAGAGAGAGAGAGAGAGAGCGAAATATAGCTGTCATCTTAACATCACACTTGTGTCTACACTGCGCTCTAAATTTTCTGGAGCAACTTTTCATTCTTTTGGAGTGAATCTCACTCCAAAAGAGTGAAAATACTGCCGCTCAAGTAGCCGAGTGACAGTATTTTCAATCTTTTGGAGTGAGATTCACTCCAGAAAATTTAGAGAGTGTGACGTATGTCGCAATTTCGTATAACAATTTGATCAAAATTACACATAAATCGCAATACAATAATTATATTTATATGTACATCAAATTGGAAGTTGTTAGAGCCACATGTAATGAGTATAGCCGCGCTAATCGATCCACGATCTCGAGTGAAACTATACTCTCTAAATTTTTTGGAGTGAAATTTCACTCTAAAGAGTGAAAATACTGCCACTCAAGTGGCCGAGTGACAATATTTTCGCTTTTTTGGAGTGAGATTTCACTCTTTTGGAGTGAGATTCACTCTAGAAAATTTAGAGAGTACCTATATGACCTTATTTATTTCTAATAATTTGTCACGCAGATTCCGCTAGCGAGAAGTATCGATCACTTGATCGTACCGAACGCGGGGCTGGGATTCGCGATCGGGATGGTGGACAGCTCGATGATGCCCGAGCTGGGATATTTGGTTGACATAAGGCACACCGCTGTTTACGGAAGCGTTTACGCCATCGGCGACGTGGCATTCTGTCTTGGCTTTGCTATAGGTACGTGCACGTTAACTGGCTCCCGCGCGTATGTCTTTCACATTTTACTTTCCTTTACTCAACCAACGTACGCTAACAAAAACGTCTGACAAGTTGAGATAAAACGCCGTTTAAGGACCAACGTGAATTATGTCCCACGCAAAATTATGTTGTAAGATTCGAGCAGTATTTTTCTTCCTTTTCTCTTTTTTACATGTGTTAGAATAAATCGTCAGCTAAGACGGTATTTTACGTTAGAAAATATCGTCGTGTTATTGCGAAAGATGCAGATTATTTTTCTCAGAGATTGTAAAACATATGCACGTTTAATTTTTTTTTAATTTTAATATTGCTCTAACAAAGAAAAACATTTATTATAACTATATTTCTAATTTTTTTATTATTTTCTTTTCTATGATTCAAATATAACCAAAAATTCAATCGCTTTTCAAATTAACAATATTTAAAAATTGATCTCTGAACAAATCAATATAAAAATGTTGAAAATTTATAAAATATCTTTTATACACATATACGAATATTCAGTATAACAATTAAGATATTGAGTGCATCCTGTTCCAATATTAATATGTTACAAGAATTATACGTGTAGAATTCGCATTGAGAGTTCAAAATAGAATATCATCGGATTTTAAACGAAATTCTCATATGAAATCAAGCGCAAATTAAAGATCGTAAATATAAAAAAAATTGAAACAGTAAATCTGCAAAAATAAATCTGCATCGGCCGGGAATCGAACCCGGGCCGCCCGCGTGGCAGGCGAGCATTCTACCACTGAACCACCGATGCGTCTGGAGAATTCTACGATTCTATTTGATTAACAATCGCTAGAGTCGTTTAAAAACGTTGCATTAATGAATTAGTGGGATATAACTGTAAAATATAACGGGAGTTTTTTTTTTTCAATTAAACAACAAAATATCCCTTGTTTTCGTAGGTCCAGCGTTGAGCGGAACTCTGGTCAACACCATTGGCTTCGAATGGATGCTTTTCGGCATAGCTATGTTAAATTTCATTTACGCACCTCTCATGTACTTCCTAAGGGCGCCGCCCACCAAGGAAGAGAAAAAGGTAAAATTATACTCGATGTTTTTCGATTCAATTTTTGCCTTGAAGAATCTCTCGCTAATTCTTACTCGTGCCCAATTGCAGTCGTTAATAATTGGCGAAAAATCGTCCGTGCGTTATGTCACCTACCAGAATGAGGAAGAGGACCAGTAAAATAATAATTCTAAGGCATTCTCGATACGATTAGTAGGACGCATATTCTCTCTTTCCTTTTTTTTTCCTAACATAATTAAAAATATGTTATATAAAAATAGAGGTTTGTGTCAAGTAAAATTTTATGTTTTGTGTTACGTTAATTTCTATGTGTATTTTAATTTTCATAATAATCTTCATGTACTGAAAGACAATAACATATTGTTCTTCCTTTCTTTCACGTTTCCTATTTAGTATTATTATCGAAGTATTAGTGTTCTGTTCTCCTGTTTTTGATAAATGATAGAAAGCTATACACAAACAGCGACAATAAGCGCAACTGTTGACATGCACTTGATAACATTTGGAAAACTTAACGTGTAAATGTTGAAAATTATTAGTAACCGAGTAAAGTTTTTCCTAGTAGGTAGTTGAAAATTTTTTTTGAAAGGAAAAAGACGAACGATCTTTCAGGATAGATTTCGGAGAAGTCGCACAACATCACACTCTTGGTATCTTGTAAAAGTAATATATTCTATAAGCAGGTCGCGTGTACGCTATAAACGTCTGAGAACTCGGGAGATCTCGCATTCTCGAATATTTACGGATGGAAGTAACCGTGACGAGGGTTGACACGTTGTGAAATGTCTTTCTGTGTATTCTGCATCATCGATATTATTGTTACACGCATATCGTATGTGACAGACGAGTAACGGTAGACTAAAGCCTAAAGTAACGCCAAAAGTCGCGGTAACAAAAAAAAATCCAAAAAAAGCTCGTTATACCGTAGCATGCGATAGCAAAAGATATATAACATAAAAAAAATATATATATATTCGTTAGACGTGTTTCATGATATTACATGAAAAAAAAGAGCAAGCACACGATGCAAAAAGTTATCTTTAAATGTAAAGGCTTAAATTCAGGATGCATATTATACACAATGCCCGTTGTAAAAAATAAGTGCATGGAAAAATGTCGAAGGCATGACTCTACTGAGGAAATTAGGAGATACGTATTTAACGGTTACGAGATGGAGATAAAATATAACATGGGTAAACGAGGCAGGACGGGATACGATATCGCGTGATCGGTATATCGGTGCTCCCGGTGTGTCACTTCGTGTTAATAAATTGTACATTATACAACGAAATTTACAGTCCAACGAAGAAGAACCGCCCGATTTGGTTTCCCTGAATGGCTGCAGGGAAACCGACGATACAAGTACGGTCGGGTGTTTTAAAGGGTTCTTCGTTAATCATATACGACGCGGCCACGATTATGGATCTTGTATTTTCGTCGCGAGAACGACGCGACTTTTTACACGAAGTAGTTCTCTGGCGCATACGATTTACCGAAGCTCGCTGATCTCATCGCCGCTAGATGAAACGAAAGAGGACAAAACGTGAGAAAGGGAGAGAACGTTCGAATTTGCCGCAAATCCCGGCGTTTCTCCGTAAATTCTTCGAGATTAATTTCCGTTTTCCATCGATTACAACGCATGCACGAAAGAATGTACAGAGAATGCCGCGAGATTTGACGGGACAGAGAAAGTATCTAAACTTATATCAGAAAAAATAATGCAGAGAGAGAGAGAGAGAGAGAGAGAGAGAGAGAGAGAGAAAGAGAGTGAGTGAGTGAGTGAATAAATGACGAATGAATAATGAGCGAATTTGTGAGCGAATGAGTGAGCGAGTGAGTGCGAGTGAGTAGACTAAAATAAGATAGAGACGAGGCACGAAGCGTTCGCGGGATTTGCGAATTACATGATAAACTTTATGAGGATTCGCCGCGGGAAACTCTAGCTGCGACGATTTATTTGTCTCGCGATCCGGACAGACGGTAAAAGTCTCGTGATCTGCCGACGGGGCCCCGCAAAATAGAACACGTTCGTAGAAGCAATATAGAAAGTAGCGTAGCAATATATTATCCGTATGTGAAACGACGTATACCTATATATATATACGAAGTCTATAATACGTGTGCCACTCTATATATACGTGACGTAATCTCTGTGTTAACTTAACTTGAAGAACAAAAAAAAATGGTCGTGTATTTATTACGTATCGGCGTCTCGTTGCTATATTCGTGTACTACGTATATGAGAGAGAAAAGTATAATACTTGTTGAGATCCTAAGCTACTAGATCCGATATTTGCAGTCCGAGGCAGTGATACAGTTCTCGATATAGCCACAAAAAAATCAAAAATAAAAAGTAAAAAGATGTACGTGATTTAGAACGTAGTGCGTTTCGCTTATTGAAGTCGTTACCATCTCTATAATTGCGAGCACATTGCTTATAACAAGCTTTGTAACGCTGCGAAAGCGTAATATTATATATCTATACAGGGATATAACTTAAAACTTATAGAGTCTCTTCATTAGCGCCGTGTCGGCATGTTTCTTGGTGTCCCGTGCCAAATCTTGTTCGTGTAGTTAAACAAAGATGAATAAGCGGGGCCCGTGAGAGACGCACATCCGAGACGAACGATTGCACGTGACTGTATTACGGTATTAGACTACAGCTTTCCACTGCGGATTCCGGAACACACAAGGTGCGTGAGATTCCGCGCGCCTACTCCCGGTACGAAACGCGAGTCAATTCGATTCGCGAATTCTTTGCCAACGCTCGCCTCGTCGACGTACATATATATTTAAAAATATCTATGAAAATTTATGCGAGAAGAAAGACGCGGTAAAAGTACAGAAGATGAGAAAGACGGAGAAATGTAGAAATAAAATGATGTAAAAAAAAAGGGCGAGACGAAAACATGACGATTTTTCGAGCCGTGCATAAAGATTCAGATTCGTTAAATATTTTCTCCTTGATTCTCGATTAATTTTGCATTGCAATCATTTTTATCCAGATTATCAATATTTCGTCCCGCCATCGTATTTTTGGCGCGACCGTGTTGTTACATTACTATTCCCGCTTTAATAATAATAGTAATAACGATGAGCAATAGTATCCTCTATCATTGCGATTCGATGTTATTACGTGAGCTACTGTACTATATCACACATAACTATATCGCACAATATATTTGATCGATCTTTCCCTTAAATGTAAATATATAGCGAAACTAATTAACGTTGAACGTTGTCGCCGCTGAGATACCTTAAAGGATGTTGTAACGCCGATTTCTTGTAATTTCGGTAGACCCTCATTTTCGATTTACTCTCGCTCGCGATGTCTCTGTATGTATATGTATGTACGTGCGTGAAAAAGAGAGAAAGAGAGAGAGAGAGAGACGCATTCAGTTATCATTATTTAAATATTTAAATTATATTTAAATCATAAATTTTATAGACATATGTACGAGAGAATTATTTGCTCACGAGTAAAAATTACATTATCTAACGAAAATTGTTTAAAAACACCAAAAGTGAAGACGAAATGTGAGTCTCAGATTTTATCGCAAAGTCACTGAAGTCTGCGTTTTTATTTATTTTACTACAGTTTGGGCATATGAAATGTATATTTTATTATGATCGTACGCATTAATCTCTTGCGTTGGAATTCAGTGGATAATTATACAGGTATATCTAAATTACGTGTGTAAATTTTCAATTGATACAGCGAAGATTTGCTCTGATAAACATATGACTATATACATCTCTTCGCGCAGCTTTAGACTTTTACTGCGCCGATAATTCAGTAAATTAAATAGTGATATATGTTCGCGAGTGTTCCTCTGTGTAGGTATATATGATATATAATTCATATCAATTCTTCTGTGAGTGATAAATTTATTTGAAACATAATTCGGTGAACGCAATTTTCGTGCCAACTTAATAATTATTACAATGCAGCGTAATTCAAGTTCATTATTAGTAATACATTAGTAACGATTGTTGCAATGGACCTGGCTAATTCCAACGGAAGAGATTAAATCATTACGAAAAATTTTCTCTTTCAATAACACTCACGAATCCGCCCTTTAAACGGGAGCTTTAAACGGGAAGCAGCATCCTTGAATGCGCGAGTTGTATGTCGAGGACGTAGCGAGCTGTGCATAGGGAGTCGTTTCTTGTCGGAGGAAGTGCGCGACGATTATTACGATTATTTGTGTAAGTCCTCTCATGTAACCTAGCCAGTCCGTATCCCGGCTCGGCCGGTCACCGGTCGAGGCTTCATTGTACGAATTGCAAATGCAATCAACGTGACTGTGTTAATCGAAGCGAGTCGCAAAAGGAGACGCGTGCCGCGCGCACTGCGCTTCCTCGGTCGCGCGACACATGCTCCCATAGGCAGATGCAAAATAACGTGTATATTACGATACCAGTTGCACGCAATTATTACCTTTTGACAAACGTATCGCGCTCAAGATTTCGATATCGCGGAAAGCGCGACGGAATTCGTAGTTATCAATCCCCATACCGAAGAATTTTGCAAAGAATGGGCAGATTAGAGAATATTGCGATAGGACTTTGTTCTTTTTTTTCGTATGGCCATAACTTTCCAATTCTTTCATTCAGGAATGGATACAGAAATTCTTCTAATTCCGCTTGATTTTCCTATTAATTAAATTTAATTATACATTACAAATTTTTGTTTGTTCGACAACGTACGTTACATGCTTAGATATAGTGCTTTACCAGTCTTATTTTACACAGAAGGAATTGGAGAAGTTATATTTGACTATTTGCGAAAAATAAACGATATTAACGATAAAAAATAATTAAATAAAACAAAGATGTAAAAAATTCTATCGATTTAAATTGATTCTAGTTCCGGAAGCGTGGAATTCAATTTTTGAACGCGACAGAATAAATTCCTATCAATTTCTCTCAATCCGCCTATTTTTTTTGCAAGGAATGCATATAACAGTGCACAGATAATGGCGAAAGGATAAAACTTCATAAAAATGAAATGATGCGTTCAAGTTTCATAAATGTGCGTTCGAAAATTGCAAGTATCACCATACGTTATTCGTAATGCCATCGTCCACAACGATGCTTCCGCATTGGGTTTATATTAAGAGAAAGGAATAGAAGAAAAAAAAAAGAAAGCGAATTAGCGGATTATTCGTTGGCGGCTGCTATTGTGAACAGACAATAAGCAATGTGAAAAAAAATGTGCAAAACCTTCCCCCACATTCGATACGAAAGCTCGATCGATCGTTGTCTCGTTATATATAGGAAATGGCAAACGACATTGGCGAATATCGATCGACGATAATGACACGTAGGTAAAATAAAATAAATCAACGAAATAAAAAATGGGTTCGCACCGGTCTGAATCTCGAATATCAACAGCGACGAAAATTTCTCTCTCCGTTAGGAAGGTATTGGACGACGCTTGTCTATGTATTATCGTTATACTATAGTTTTTCGGCAGTAAAGTTTGTCGTAAAAGTCGCAGTCTGTATAAGGTACCTATTTAACGTCGTACCGTTAATTATCGTAGATATCTAACAAGAGCTGGTGTATGGGTCCGATTTTCATGCCTGTGTAATAATCAAGACAAAAGAAAAATAAGAAGAAGGAGAGATTTAACGAGTCATCTTTAGAGCGTATTCCTTTGTTTTTAATATGTTGTTATATCGTGCGGTTTAAAGAATCGCTAGGAAAGAGAATGATATTAGCGTACGGCTGAGAACCTTCCTCGCGAGCGAAGGGAGGTCCGGGAGCGGAGATTGAGACGAAGGAGGGGAAGGAGGACCGCACTTGTTTGTATATTTTTTTACGTGTGTTTACGTGTATTAAACGCCGGCCCGGAGAATCGCCAGATTTCGCTGCGAGATTGTTGTGACTTGAATCGTTGACGCTTGTATGTATACGGGGATACGTGATGCCATTGTGCAAAATTGCAAACGACTTCTCCATGTAAACGCTAAAGAAGGTTGCTGAATAAATATACGGTTACATTCGAGATACATTATATCATTGACGGATTGATCGATACGAATTAATGATGTGGAAATGTCCACGGTAGAGAGCAGTAACGAAACTCGTTGTAAGCTATTTAATGTTTATTCCGACGTATATATGTGTCTAACGTGTTTATGTGTACATGAGAAAATATGCTGTATCGAATAAATGAGCTAAATGACCTCTAATAACTGTTTTCTTTATAACGATTACCAGCTTCAGTTTGGTAAATTTGCGAAATGTGTTCTCGAACTGCACAATTATTGTGGATGAAGGCCGACATACCTATATATAATATACATAATATATTGCATAGAAATTTTCACAATTCCCTACTCTCTCCTTTCTCATATCTCTCGAAACAAAATTTTTAAACGAATAAATTGAATTAACGATAATTATTATATATTATCGTCTCCATAATCAATAGAAAATTGTAAATTTCGCATCTAACTTCTCTCTACAAATAATTGAAGAGAGTAAAAGCTTTCAAAAATTGTTATATAAATATATAAACATATTTTATATCAAATATTTATTTTTATTTTTATTACAAACGTTTTAAATATCTCAAAATAATCAAGTATATGTGTATATATATAGTTGAATATGTGACATCGCGATAAATGGTCAATATTCTGCAGGTATAAGTAAACAAATCGATGAATGACAATCGATAAAAAACAATAACAAATTACTCACTCATGGTTGTTTTACCGACATCGCCAACGTCCGACATGCTCCCCGCGACCCCTCCACCAACATATCTCACATCGCAGCTCCTTTGTTGACTCCTTCGCACTTGCACACAATAATCTGCACCTGCAAACACAAAAATCGCATATTATTTTGTTTATTCTCGATAACGAATCACACGCGACACGTGGCTTTACTGTAACAATTCGAGACATAAAAAAATAAATACAAGCGTGAAAGAACTACGGCTGTATTTACTACCAAGTGTGCGATCACGAATCTACGAATCGCCCGGCGCCAATTACCTCTTCACGGCATTCGCGCGAGAGATTCGCTCGCGAACGCAAGTGTCTTAATGGCGATTACTCTAATACTAATGCTAACCACTGAAACGCGGCACTTGCGGCGATAATCACGCTCGACGATTCGCATTCGATTGATGACTCTATTCCGACGCGACGAGCAACATGCAAGAGAGTATAGCCGCGGTGTAGCGTCGTCAAATTATAAGATGGCGGACGAAATTCGCGCGGCTATCTTCACGCACTTGCGGAGCAGTGGGAGCAGCTGCCGCCGTGGCGACGTGACTGGAGATACGTACACTGCTGCACCCGAGTGCACTTTCGCTCACTTCCGCGCGCTCAAATGATGATACTCTATATATGTATATACCGCGTTGAATGCCATTATTGTATCGCGCTACGAAATAAATAAATATGCAATCTCAAAATTGTAGCCAAACATACGCGAAATCCCGTAAACGCGGCCGTTTTATCCGTGCTCTGATTATATACCGATTGCGTCTCGATCGCGATGATCCGATCATCGCCGCGAGTTATGTTCCAGAAGATTACCGATTATGGATTACAGATCGTCGACTATACATTACACGTGTGATCGACAAGCGTGAAAGAACTACGGCTGTATTTACTACTTAATTGGCGTCGCGACGCCACTCGACGACGCGTCGACCGTGTCTCGCATCCGCGACATTCCGCCAACTGAAAAATTTGAAAATGTGGTAACACTTTAATTAATATTTCACGCGACGCGTCACACGAGTCATATTAGCGGCTAATTGAGACGTACGCGGTCGAGATCCGTTCGAGAATACACGATCGGGTTGGATATTGTACGCGGAATTATACACGTTTCGAACGGACGAATTTTGCGGACGACGAATATCGTTGGCAAATGTCGACGCGACACTCGCCTCGCCGGCATTTCAGTCGCTCCGCGGCGTCTCGCGTATTACCCGCACTCTGTTGGCGAATGAACGCAACCAATTGAGCGAGCTATGACGGAGCAATGCATTCAAACTGGCGGAAAATTCAAAACTCGATGCGAGAAACATATGGAAATGCTTAAGCGTTAAGGAAAATTATTTATTGTAAAATATGTGGTTTGTCAGAAGAATAAAATTTATCTTTGTTACAATTGAAAAGTACGTGTAATTATATGTAGATGTTTTTATAATTTTTATAATTATAACTATAGCATTACAGACGTGCGCTTCGCGCGCGCCATGAAATTATAAAATTTAATTATCTTTGTAATTATAAAATTTATCTTATTACAAAATTGATCTTTGCTGCAATTGAAAATACGTGTAATTATGTATATTTGTTTTTATAAATTCTATAATTATTATAATCAATCACATTGGTCAATTGGTCGAATTGTTTAAACGTGATTTGTTAATAATTAAGCCTTATATATTCATGATGCTAGAAATCGCTCCGAGCAGATCTCGGACGAAAAAAGGAATTAAACAAATCACATTTGAATAATTCAATCAATCGATTGCAATTCTTCTTTTATCGACGATCCTTTTTTTAGATTAATTCTTTCTCCGTTCGAGATCTCGGAGCAATATTTCTAGCATCGTGGACACGTGGTAAACATGCCATTATAACTGAACATGCAATCTATATCTGAACATGTACACAAAATTTATTAATCTCAAATGCTTCTTTCATTATGATATCAAAATTTAATTGTAAAAATATTTAAAGATTACAATTAAATTATAATATGAAAAAAAGCATTTAAAAATAAATTTTTGTATACTTGTTCAGATACATAATGTTCCTAATTATGTCCATTTCTACCAATGTAGATAATTAACTTTAATCACGGTTTTACTTACTTTTTATCTTTTTCTAATTCTTAAAAGTAGAAAAAGATACAAAGTAAGTTAAACCTGGATTAAAGTTAATCTATGGTAGAAATAGACATTACATGCACTGTGAGCATAATTAAACTTTACAAAAAAAAACCGACGTGTGATCGGTAAAGAAGGCGCGCGAGCGCATTGGCCGTCGGCGGCTACACGGGGCACGACTGCCAGCGCGGCCATGAGAATCGCCCGAAATCGCGGGAAACGCGTCCTGCTTCAGGAGGTACGCGCGAGGTCCGCCCGCGATTCGTTGTAATCACAACAATTGTGACGGTCGAGAGGGCGAGGATCGGGACCGTCGCGTGGAGGTCCACGCGGTGGAGAGGCCGACGTTCGTTCCCGCGGATGAGCTAGACCTCGTGCTGCACACACCGAGAAGGTAGTAGCCCTCGTCACGAGGCCCGCCGCCCGCCGCCGTCGCCGCCGCCGTGGTGGCCGCAGCGGTAGCGAGAATTGTTTTCGACGCGTGAGAGCCCTCGCCGCTGGCGTCCGGTGGCTCCCGCGGACGGCCACGCGTGTTCGAGGAGCCGATGCACTTACGCGACTCGCGACGCCCAGGGCGACGCGAGGGTCCGAGAATGCCGTGCTGAACGCGGAGTCATGAGTACCGTCGGCGCGGAGTCCAGCAAGGCGTCCGTGCCGGATCGCGCCGGATCCCAAGCCCCGGAAATCGACGACAGAGTCGGGGCTTCGACGAGCGAGGAGGGCACGTGCGACGACCGGGAGACCCCGCAGGACGCGTACAACGGCTGCGCGCCCAGCAGGAGCCGGTACGGCAGGACAATAAAGCCCAGGTTTACCGTGAACATGGCCGAGGACTCGCCACAGGTGAAGAGATGTCCGCTGTACACTTTTGACGATGCTTCTCTCCGCACGACGACAAAGCGTCCATTTAATGTTACCGTGTCTAACGACTCTCTTACACACGTCATTTGTGAAATCTTGAATAGATATTTTAATATTTATGTACTAACAATGTACTTTTCGAAAAGTTTTTTTTTTAATTTTTATAATAGATATTACAAGCAAGCCACAATTCCTTCATGCCCTAAGATCTGTCGATTTTTTTTTTAATAATCTGAAACTTGTTATTCATCGATATTTATATAATATTCGTTGTTGCAATTTTGCAGAATTGGAGGCCAAAGACACATAGGCAATTGTTGAAAGAATTTGACAGCAGTGTGGACGAAAGTATAGAGGAAATTAATGTAGCCAATAATATAGACGAAGTCAGCGATTCATCCGCCACATTGACTAGCACTGAGGAGTTTCCATCCTCGAGAGCAATCAGTCCTACTGTCGAATGTCAATGGAAGGTGGGACAGTTGGCGTGGGCGAGAGTCGGCAGTTTCCCATTCTGGCCTTGTATGGTAACAGTCGATCCTACTTCGAGGATATATTATAAATTGAGAGGTAAATTGTCTAAAGCTCTCTCATGTATATTTCACTTATCGAAATTACATTTGTATTCATAAAGAGTTGACTTGGAAATGTAAATAAATACGATGATTTGAAATTATATTTCTATTGAACACAGCATAATCATTATATAATTCTATATTTATATGTAAATACTTATTTAAAAGTTTATTTGACAGGTGTCAATGAAGTTTTGATTATTTTATTCTTCGCAGTTACAAGTAAGTCAATTGTTATGATGATACATGTTCATTACTTCGGGGACAAAGGACGCCGCAGCTGGGTTTCAGGGAACTGTTTGATGGAATTCACGGGTCTTGATGATTTTCTGAAATTGTCGGACTCGCTGACAGCAGACGCAAAGAAGAAGGATCCCAAGTATGCCGCCGCTTTTATCGTAAAACCAGGAACAAGAAAAAAGTGGCAAAATGCCGTTGATGAAATTACGGAAGTGCAGTCGCTGACGACGGATGACAGAGTCGCGATTTTTGCGCCAAAAGTTAAAACCTCGAAATCCAGAGACTCCAAGTCACTTACTGCCAATGAAAAGAATCAGAACAAGAGGAAACGTTCGAGGCTGAGCGTGGAAGTTGAGCAAGATGAGCCTGACTCCAAACATGCTAAACAGGATGATGTAATATTAATAATTATTTACATTTGATTTTAATTTCATGCTTTTGCATGTAATGTAAAATCTTATCTTTACTTTTACAGGTACATAATACAGAAAAACCGGAAATAACAACAAAGCCACGTAAATCGGAATTAACAAAGAAAAATTCGCGGGTTGCGAACGGTAAAATTTATTCGAAACCGAATTCAGATTCTTCACCTTCATCTCCTTCAAGTCACAAAAGTTCACCCGAAAGCACAAACGCAAGAAACCTAAAAAATGAGGAAGATGAAGAAGAAAATTTTAATCTTTATTACGACGAAAATAAAAAATTGTTGGAGATTGAGTATCCAAATTATTCAAAAGATGACATTAAGATATTTTTGCGAAAAAGTTGGGACACAATGGATGCGGACTACCGAGAGAAGTACGCATTGTACATGAACAAAAATTCGCACAATAACTCGCGAAAATCGGACAGTTCAAAGGATAACTCTCGAAAACTCGAAAGTTCGAAGGATAACTCTCGGAAATTTGACAGCTCTCGGAAGTTCGAAAATTCGAAAGACAATTCCCGGAAGTTTGAAAATTCGAAAGATAACTCTCGAAAATTGGAAAATTCGAAAGATAACTCTCTGGATGAAGACGAGATGTCAATGGAGATTGACACGTCTTTGAAGGAAAAAGACGAAAAGGAGGAAAGTAAAAAGACGAAAAGTAAAACTGACAGGGAAGAAAACTCTGTCTCGGAAACGAAACGAAGTAGGCTGCACAATCTCTTCAAAGGTATGAAGCAAGAAAAAGTTTGTCAGATTTGCGAAAAGACAGGCAAGCTAACAAGATGTAAAGGGCCTTGTTATTCTTACTTTCATTTATCATGCGTGAAACCTGGCGAATCTAGTCCAGAATATTCCGTTGACGAGAACACATTGGATGACAGATTACTCAATGAAGATGTAAACATAATTAAAAGAAGTTTCAAGTGTGACAGTGAGAATAATGGTAACTATGAAAATAATTATAAATACAAATATGTATGTATTGGATTGATAAAAAAAAATTGTTCCTTTTTAATATACAATTTTTGGACCAAGAGAAGCCAAACGAATTTTTTTTAATCAAAATTTAATATATGATTATAATATACGTATAATATATATGATTATATAGCATAATATTAATTGAATTTAGCTAAATCCGATGAGCAAGAGGACGAGACATTCAAGTGTATCGATTGCTTATCTGGAGTAGCACCCGCTTGTTTCCTATGCAACGAGAGGGAAGGGGATAGAATAAGATGTATCGTCCCGGCTTGTGGGAAACATTATCATTCCGACTGTTTGATTTCGTGGCCGCAGGTAAAATTTTGCATTTGCAGCGCAATTATTAATCTAAAAAAAATATATTAATATGTCACTCTTCTATCATTGATATTTCAAACATTGCATTTCAGTCGCATTGGCAAGGTGGACGTTTGACATGTCCGTACCACGTATGCCATACCTGCAGCTCCGACAATCCTCAAGACAAGCGTTCGCGCGCCCCGAACGAGAAAATGGCAAGGTGCGTCCGTTGCCCCTCTTCTTATCACGCGTCAACATTGTGTCTGCCCGCTGGTTCGGTAATTTTAACGGCCAGTCAAATTATATGCCCAAAGCATTACAAAGCACCGCACCCTCCATTAAATGCGGCGTGGTGTTTCCTATGTACACGTGGCGGAAGTCTCATTTGTTGTGACACGTGCCCAACTTCCTTTCACCTGGAGTGTCTAGGTAATTCGATCAAGACCGTTACAGTTAATATAAAGTGCAATATTTGTAAATAAATTATCCTCAAATTCTTGGTAACTCAGGTATAAATGCGCCCGATGGTGGATTTATATGCGAAGATTGCGAAACGGGAAGATTACCATTGTACGGGGAAGTTGTATGGGTGAAACTCGGCCATTATCGATGGTGGCCATCTCGTATATGTTATCCACATGAAATTCCCGAAAATGTAGAGGCTCTACCTCACAGTCCTGGTAAATTTTGCGTGATGTTTCTGGGGTCTAATGATTATTATTGGGTACATAGGTAAGTAGTGTTTTTTTTTTTTGTATGAAATATTGTGATTAGTAAATTGATATCCATCTTTTTTTTTTATTCTAATACTTTACAGAGGTCGAGCCTTTTTGTATCAAGATGGTGATGCAAATATAAAACCACCTGTAGGTAAAAAGACTCTGATGGACGATACATATCGAATAGCTCTTCAGGAAGCCAATAAAATACATCAGCAATTAAAAGCGAGGCGTTCCATGACTAAAGAACCGAAAGGACTGAAACCACCGCCATATGTCAAATTAAAAGTAGGTTTATAATCCGTATTAAGCTGATGCTAGATCAAGCTAACAAGGACGAACGAGCGTAATGAGCTTCCTTTCGAAGTCGAAGTGCACGTTAAATGAGCAAACGAAATGAACAAACACGACAAACAGCTTAAGCGTGAACAATTTACTTCAATGCCGCTGTATTGGCAAATCATTCATTGAAGTAAGTTGTTCATTCGTATTTGTTTGCGCTTGCCTCCTTGATCTGGATCCGCGTTTCATTGACATACATTTGAGCTCGCTTCGTATTCACGGCATTAGTCCGCACTCGTTTGATCAAACTCGCTTACAGATTGTTTGTTCGCGCTCATTCGCACTCGTTCGCTTGATCTAAATTCGGCACTATGTAGAGCCCTTCTTTTTTAACAATCTATCATTGTAGTCAACACTGCTGTGTCGTCATTGCGATCAGAGACATAAACACAAGTCATACGTGATTTATTGTTCGTAATTTATCGTAATTTGATGAATGACTGCGGTGAGGAGTTGAAAAGCCTTAAAATAGACATGTGACAGGTCAATAAACCGGTGGGTAACGTCAGGCCAGCCGAAGTCGAGAGCATCGTGGCATGCGAATGCGATCCCGAGTGGGATAATCCCTGCGCACCCGGCACGGATTGTCTGAATCGTATACTAATGGTCGAATGCAGTCCCGGGATCTGTCCAGCTGGGGACAAGTGCATGAATCAGTCGTTCGTGCTGCGACAGTACCCGGCAATGGAGCCGTTTCACACCGTGGGCCGCGGATGGGGCCTGAGGGCCTTGGAGGACATTCAAGCGGGACTGTTTGTCATCGAGTATGTGGGGGAGATTATAGACGATGCCGAATACAAGCGTAGATTACATCGGAAGAAGGAATTGAAAAATGAGAATTTCTACTTCCTAACGATAGACAACAACAGAACGATTGACGCGGAGCCGAAGGGAAATCTGAGTCGGTTTATGAGTGAGTACGCATTATTGATACTCATATCTCGTGTGATCTCGATAAGGATAATTGTGATTGTATTGTCGTTTGCAGATCATTCTTGCGCGCCAAACTGCGAAACGCAAAAGTGGACGGTAAACGGTGACACGCGCATCGGTCTGTTCGCCTTGCGTGACATAGAATCCGGGGAAGAGCTGACATTTAATTACAATTTGGCATCCGATGGAGAAACGCGGAAAGCATGTCTGTGCGGTGCGTCGAATTGTAGTGGTTTTATCGGACTTAAAGCGCAGAAGCAACCGGTGTCAGCGCAGCTGATACCGGTGGTACAACCGATTGTACAATTAAAGAAAATAGAGCCGAAGCCGAAACGGATCGTCAGACGGTACGCTTACATAATTGTGTATTTTGTTACTCGATACACTTGTCGTCTCATCGTGATTTTTATGCGACCAGTGTATTAACGAATTTCGTTGTTTTTACTTCAGATGGAGGAAGTACATGTGTTGGCGATGCGGCCAAGAGATACCGGATCTCGACAAATTTGTAGTTTGTTCACAAAGGACATGTAACAAAAAGTATCACAAAACGTGCGTGGTAATCGACGAACTAACGGAATCGAAATTCTGTTGTCCGTGGCATTTTTGCTCGGAATGCGGACGTCGGACATCAGCACACTGTTCATTTTGTAGCACTGCCTTTTGCCAAGGTAATCTACGAAATTGAAAATCTATAAAAGGGAAAATAAGAGAATTTTAATTTTAAACTTAATTAGAATGCAAGATGGAGATGTTGAAAATGAGGGAGGAATGCGAAAAACGACGATCTTCGATATTTTCACTGAAGAAAAGTCACTTTTAAATCGAGAAAAAGTTGTTAAAATAACATTTTATATACATTTGTAATAGTGTAAATTATAAAAATTGATATATTAACATGTGACCTTGTTTCTTGTGTTTTTAGTTCATCTCGATGGTAACTTATTCGATCGGGAGAGCGATAAGGGTGGCTTCGTGTGCAAGTTGCACGAAAACGCTGACGCACAGAAGCCTGTTGAAGACGAGAAGGAATATTCGGATAATGATAACGAGACAGATAAAGAATATTCTTCGACAAGCTCCACTAGTCCGGTTGTAATGGAAAAAGTTGCGACGCGAGAACCATCACCAAGGGTTTCTATCGTAGAGGTGAGATGAAACCTTACTCTCTGTCATTAATAAATATATCACTTGCGATGTTCGCAAAATCTTTGCATATTGATAGAAATTCACACAGAGATATGTATATTTGCAATGCATTTTAGTATCCTTTACCTACATATTTTTACATTATTTGCGCACGATTAAATCGGCTGTATGATTACTTTGGTGGTGGTAGAATTTGATAAGAAAAGAACATTTTTTATATTTGAAAAACAATTTCAAATTAGTGATTATAATGAAAAATATTTTGATAGAGGCTAGAGGAGAATGTAAATAAACAAGTAAATGCATCTTTAATTTACCAAAGAAGCCATACTCTTGTTTATTTTATTGTAAAAATTTTATGCTGATTTTACACTAAAGGCCTGTTCTTTGTAGCTGAACTGGCTGATGTTACTTCACAGTTTATCTTTCTCTTTCTACATTGGAAGAAGAAAGATAAACTCTGGACTAGTGCAATCAGTTCAGCTATAAAGAACGTGCCGTAAATCGATAGATATAAAAGTGTGAATCCAAATATTTTGATGTGTAAAGGATGCATAATCAAGAGAGAGTACGTAATCAAGGTATTCTTTTTATACGACCTCCTTAAATGTACTATATATCAGTTTTATTTGTGAATTTATATTGCAATTATTCTATATGTAAGGAAAGCAACGATTATTGTTGTAATGTTGTAACATAATGAAAATTATGTTGTAATATTGGAAGGTAGCATATATGTTCCGAAAAAACAAGAAGAAAATGAAATCTTTTTTTTTATAATTATTTTTCATTACTCCCAATATCCTTGGTACCTTACTCCTTTAAAATTGGCAGTAGTAGACTCTAACGCAAAAAATAATTATTTAAGCTTGTGTTTACGAGTGAGAGTGTATTTTTATTTTTGATACTGTAGACATGGATTTCTTATTAATAATATTAATTATAAGTACATGTTTTATTAACCGTTTTTAATTAATATGATGTAAATTTATTATTATTCATTTAAGTTCAAAATGACATGGTGAGTAGTTGCATTTCAATTTTACAAGAAATATTTCGAAGATTACGCAAATTTTTAATATATCTGTCTTTATTACTACCACTCTACTATTTAATTGCTATAAATTAATTGAATATTTACAATTGTAATTTTTTTTAATATATAGTATTTTTATCATACTTTTTTTATTCCTATTAATGTTTTTCAGAAAGAGGGAGAATGGTAGTCTTTTTTTATTTGTCGTATCAAGACATAAATACAACTCAAATTTAATGATTTCAATAGCTCCTATAAATTGCTATAAATTAATGATTTCAAATTTGAGTTGTATTTATTATTTCTTTTTAATTTAAAAATTAAAGGATTGTCTAAAATTAAAATATATGTATATATAGTATATAATATATATATATTTATATATATATATATATAATTTTTTTATATATATTATTAATCCTTCAATATGCATTTTAAAATACATATTGTCATTCGCATAACTATTTTATAAAATAGTACTCTTTATAGAGATCGTCTTAAGCAACAATGTTGCCTCACAGGTTCAGCTAAGCAGTGAAGAGAGTGAAGAATCTCAGAAGGAAGAGGAAGAGAACAATCTTGAGACTAATTTTACGTCGTGTGATAAAAGTTCAAGGACAATGACAAAAAAGACACTTCATAAATCACAGAAGAAAGAAAATCAAGCGAAGGAGTTAAGTAATCTTACATCTAGTCAACTGGAAGCCATAATTGGCGTTAGCCTCTGTGAATGAATTTCTGTCATTCAGTGAGAAATTTCCAGTTATATACATAGTAAAGCATATTAATATTCCTTTGCATCTTATTTAATTGTACATCATTCAATACATTTATATAATATATAGGAAATTAAAATTTTTAATTTATATAAATATACTTGATTTTTTTTAAATATATTATACTTACATATACTCTCGAAAACAATTTAAAAAAAAATGGATATTAGTCTACGTAATTATGTTGCCAATATTCGTCATCGTAAAATTATACGTGATAATTAGTGCCTTGACAAAAAACAAATTCTTAGTTTGATCATGGTTATCATAAGGCTCTCATAGAATTGATAATTTAACTTCATGACAAAATGGAATTTAGGTATAGTTAATAGTTCACTAAAATATCTTGTAAATTAAGTTGTGTATTTTAATTTATTCAGTGTGCAGAAACGCAAGTAGATAATAATAATCATATCACAATCATGAAGATTCATAATCGTTTAAGAAATTGTACGCATATAATATGTCTTCAACTACTTATCTTGAAAAACCCCGAAATAACTTCAAAAAGATAAAAAGTGCACATTGACTGCCAAGTTTAGTTGGTGTTGCATATGAATTCCTAATATTATACTACATCACTTCCCCATATATTAAACAGAATAAAATGTACATAAAATATTATATGGTGCATTGTCTAACGTAATTCTCAGAATAAAAATAAATTATCCTGCCTAACTATATTTTCTGTGTCGTATAATCATTGCATTACTATTAAAAATAGTCGATCTACCAAATCATTAAAAACTGTATAATTATTGTTATTAATTTAATGATAAATATAAGGTCCATATGTACATATAAAGATTATTCTAGACTTCCATATAAGAATAATCACATTATTTATTTGTAATAAGGAAATCAAAAAAATTGTTGCACTTTTATTAATTAAAAAATAACAACCTATTTCTATGTAAAATGTGTATAGTTATAAGCTTACTTTTTTTTAAAGTTACTACATACTATTAACGCATTAATATACAGTTATAATATTAAAATATGTTAAGTGTATATATACTTAATAAACATTTCGTGTTTTTGTACTGCCAGATTTGAAATGATAAGATCTACCTGTTAATCTTCTTTACAAATGAGATTCTTTAAGTAGTAATTACTTATTATAAGCCTCTAATAAGGCTTTCTATATAATTCTTAATATTTAATTATTATGTAAGTAAACGAAAATTATGTTAAATTAATTACATTAAATGTATCTCATTTTTATATTTATCACAAGTTAAGCATTATGCGGTAATGAAAAATTTATAAATACAATTATAAATATAAGTAGACAGAGTGATGTTAAAGCAAGTATTTTGCAGGTTTTTTTCTTATAAGTTATAATTGCGCTAATTTAACGTGATGTAAAATGTTTCAAGAATATACATTATTTGTGCTGTAGTTTCCCTAAATTGCATCAGCGTTCGTTAATATCAATAATTACAATACATTTCTAAATGGGGTAGCTTCTTAAACAAGTTACGAAGCACTCTGCATTCTTACACATATATCGAATATACAAATACAAATACGGATTTATTAAACTCTTTGTTCGCCGCCGTAGTTTTGGTAAAGCTTTGGACTTTCTTGTACAGAGGAAGTGGTACTTGTCGGACTTGGTAAATTAATTTCTGAATTCGAAGCGGTCGAAATAGTTTCTTCTACGGATATCTGAGTCTTTCGCAATACTGGTGCCACGAAATTTTGACCCGTTGAGAGGTCCCTTTTTGGTACTGGAGTCTAATGAAAACGATTAAGAATTAATTATTCTAAAGTCCGTACGCTTCTAGAAGAAGGAGAAACCCTGCTGGAATTTTTATCGTTCTTGGCTTTATAAAAAAAAAAACCCATTATCTTCGCCGAATGATTTTAGCATTCGATTACTTTTACAACACGGAATATATATTATTAAAAAAATGAGAATTCAGGAAAGCTGTAGTACAGATTAGTCAATACAATTTATCTAGTACTAGACTTTGTGCAAAATCTTCAACAGTGGCCTGTCATTAAGCTGAGACTACGATACCTTGGGTTTCGATGGCAATGTAGCGCCGGTCACCAAGCCCAGGATACTCGCGCAGAGACCAGTGAGCTGCACCGCGGCTAATGGAGATAGACCAATTCTTACCAGACCTAAGGCTAAGAGAGCAGCTTGCGCTAAAACTGGCGCAGCTCCTGCAGCACCAACTGCCGCTCCGGCCAATTGACCACCGCCAATACTCGGTCCGTAAGCGAAGCACAAGTTATGCCTGTCCACCTAATCAAGGTAACACACATTTTCATTAAAAGACGTATATTGCCATCGACGTAATTGCAAGCTACTGCGAAAGTTACCGTACCAGATGCTTGACCACAAGATACAGTAGACCGAAGGGCGTGATCAAGGGACACGCCAGACTGTAGACGGTTGTCATAGTAAAAACTAGCAACAACCACGCGTAATGAGCTCCCAGTGGGAACTCCCACAGCACCGCTTTCCTCACGTGTATCCTTTCCGCCCGACTGCGAGCTATGCAGAGTCTGAAAGTGTACAGCGCGAGTTCCGGGAATCTGACCAATTCTAATCCGCTCCCGAGCAAGGCCGCGGTTATGACGTAATTTACAAAAAGGGCGCCCTGCAAATTTTACATTATCCTATAACGAATCTGTGCGGATATTGGAATAATAAGACGAGAGCGTGTATTTTTATTAAATTAATCTGGAATAAATGCGATATTTTTTTTACCGCTAGAAAACTCACCTGATCTGGCAAAAATACACACTCCCATTTCGCCGTGTTGTTTCGGTCATTCACGGTCCAATCTAGGAATGCTGCTGCACTGGTCAATCCCAGACTGGGTAATATAAGCACCATCAGCAGCAACAGAAGTAACGTTTTTCTCATAACAACGCGATTTAAGCTGCTCCTTGTCCAGTGTCTCACAAGCGATTCGCATCTGCCGACCAGGGCAGGCATCAGAGCAGCCACGCTGACTAACAATACGGTAGGCAGGAAAGATGAAACTACTGAACTAAGGTTCTTAATCTCTCCAGTGAGTGGTAATTTGTTGACAGCTGTCACTATGACCTGAAATTTTAAAAATAAATAAATTATATACATTTTTACACAATAGGTATATATATTTTTTTTTTCTAAATTTTCAAATAAATATCTAAACAAGACGAAAAGAGAATCAATAGAGGATTAAAACGTTATCTATTATATCAATATGCCATAAGTGTCAGTTTCTTTGCTATATACGTGTTTAAGAGTGCGTCTTTCTCTCTATTTATATAGTTTTCATTGTAATGTGCTCTTGCTGAAAGAAATTGACTTACAGCCGGTGTAGTAAGGAAAAACAATATAAGTCCCAAAGCGCAATTTATTAATACAGCATTTAGATACCAACACGGCCTGGGGACGCTTAGATTTTCCCAAAATATATCTGACGGCATCGGTGCATAATCCACGGTCCACTTTACACTCGGCGAGGACCTCAGCTGTTTGCGCATAGTTTTAGCTGCACCGGGTGTCCCTAATTAATTATCCATTGTGAATTTTCTCGTTAAATTTAAACGTAGGAGAGAAGGAAACGTCAGGGTGACATTATGTGACATTATTACCTAGAGTTACAAAGGCAACCCCGAGAGATTTACTGAGCGCCACGTTCTTTTCCTCCTCAACTAGTGCTGTGAGTCGTATTTCCTCGTTGGTATAGAATTCTTGAGCATCCACTTGCTGCAAATGCAATGACTCGAATTGAAAAATTATAACTTGCGCGCATAAAGTATACAAAAAAAAAAAATTTGATTTTTGTTCACATTATTTACATTTCATTTTGTTGATACGTTTATTACCTTATTGCAACAATGGCCAAGAACTTGACCGCACGGATAAGGATACATTTTCAAAGGTTCCCTCTTCTTGGCATAACTCTCGCAGTATAAACGCGCCTGTTCCGCACAATCTCTTTCTACGTCCAGCTTCGAAAGATGTTTTATATCGTGAGCCAGTGTAATATCCTCCACTGTTACAGCGGGAAACGCTTCTCTGTGAAAAGATTGTTAACATAAAAAAAAAAATACATGCAAGATCAAAAGACAGATCGACGAAAACTTTTATATAAATTTCTTTTACTATCAGCAAACAAATATCATTTGCCGAGGGAGAGTTCGCGATCGGAGAACGTTCTTTCCTACATACCTAAAATATTCGCTAAGTTTCTCAACGGTACATTGATGTTTTGGTATATCTGTAATCAATAATGTTCTTGCTACAAATTCTCCCGTAGGCCTAGTATCTCGCACCTGTACACACAAAGTCCCCACTTGTAATATTATACAT
Source organism: Wasmannia auropunctata (assembly GCF_000956235.1). Classification (NCBI taxonomy): domain Eukaryota; kingdom Metazoa; phylum Arthropoda; class Insecta; order Hymenoptera; family Formicidae; genus Wasmannia; species Wasmannia auropunctata. Next base: position 913,450 of record NW_012026791.1, on the reverse strand, counting down.
TAAGGTGATAAAACATTAATATCTTTGTGTACGAAAAAAAAAAATGAAAATAAAGTATCCATTATCATATATGCAAGAGATTAATTCAGCTATTTTACCTGCTTCAAACGATGTCTCATAACAAATCCACCGACCGGCAGATAAGATAAGAGTAGTACTGTGTACACCCAAAGCCCATAGGACGTGGGCTCCAGATTCGATAACGTCGTGTGGCTGAATGTCGCGCTGTCACCCGGTTGCATGCTCCCGTGAAAATTTATTGGCAGGGCTATGCACAGCGATACAACAAGCATCATGACGGTCAATATGATTAAGCAACGTTCGAACATAATGTATAACAAACTATCAGGCCCTGCACGTTGTAATAATTCATCGTCCCTGCAATTGCAAGATTATGCGTGTGAGAAAATGTGTACATTGCATATTGGACTGTGGAGGCGAAACACAAATAATAGATAATAGCTCCAGGCACAGAAACTACTAACGTAATCTTAAAAGCGGTAACGATCCACGAGAAGAATCCTCTGTCCAACTGAGAGAGCTGAGAATTGACGGAGGCTTCGAGGCACAAGGGATCGGTGTCTCTGTCCTCGTTAACACCGTAGAACAGCTCCATCCATCTGTTATCGGATTTGTGTAACAGTGCGAGACGTCCATAGTTCCACGCCTTCTTACGTAGCAGGCCAAATAGGGTGACTAAAAGCTGTCAGGGGCAATAACGCGTCACATATTGGTCATTGGAGTCATTTAACTTGACGTACGCAATAGCTTGCATTGCTGTCTTATCTTCCTTACGATATGTATACAATAACAGAAGGTGAAAAGAATTAGACTAAAGTACTTACCAAAAATCCTATTACATTTAACAACAGGTTCTCGGGTATTCCTGCGTACACATCTGTGATTATCGTTCTGTTGTTTTTGGGGAATGGAATGCATGTGTCTGGGGAAGGGCCGTCGCTCAGAGCTGCAATGCTGCAACACGTGTATATAATTTGACACGAGGTCTTACAATGTACAGACAAAGGTGCGATAATTTGCGACAATGACACGCTACCGCGACGTACTCGAGAATGGTGCGTTCGCACAAATCGCGCGCTTATGACAAGTGACAATGTACATAATAATATATGTACAGTGCGAGCACGTTATACGTTAAGATCTATCGAAGGGATTTTACAATCGCGAGAAAAAAAGATAAACAAAAAAAGGTACGCAACGTACCTCTCCATAATTCTCTTTTACTCGCGGGTGCGGCCAAGTGCCTGGTGCATCGTTACATTTCACGCTGCGCTCTCGTCGGCCGAAAAACAAGTCGCGGACTTGTGCAAACAATGCGAAAAGATAAACGCGATAAGCGCGCGAGCGGGCCGACTCCGATCGTGCGTGATCGCGAACAAGGAGAAGGAAAAGAACAAAAAAAAGGGGGGAAACGCGCAATTATCACGGCGGCCGCGCGCCACTCTCTCTCGCCACTCACTTTTCGTAGGTGTAATCCATGGTCGTCGGCCGGGACGCGTGAATCAGTGCGCCGTTAAACGGATGCGAAGGTGCATGTTAGCAAACGCGTGCCAATTTGACACATCGCACGCCGTGTCTGCTGCTTCAGTCACACACGAAAGTGTTCCGCGTAACGTAACCCAACCTCGCCGTTCCTCCTCGGCGCACACATGTATGTATATGTATATACGTATTGTACGTATAGTAGTGGTGAAACGTCATTTCGACTGGCCACGCACACAAAGCACACGCGCCCACGTCCCCACGTGTGCGTTCACGTCAGGAAATATACAGAGAGAGAGGTCTAATTGAGTCGACATATAACTTATCGCTTTATCGAATAATTTTTACCTCTTTAAATGTAAAAAAAATGGCAGAGTTGAGTACTTGTGAGTTGATAAGATAAAACGGAATATTATGTGTGTATTCTAGCTCGGGTGAATTAAGTACGTATATATACTTTTCATTGTTTACATTTACAGCTGCAGTTATAATAATTAAATAAGATTTATTAGGGAGATGATAGATATAAATGAAGTTTAGAGCATTACTGCATTTACGGATTTATATTTTTCTTACTAATTATGTTTCTTATATTCGTATATAAAGTACGATTGTAATGTACATATACATGTATAACGTATAATTTGTGATGACACAATATTAAATATTATAACACAATAAGTAAATATTATGTATTCAGAAAAAATATTTAATATTGTAGCTTACTCTGATTAGTAATTAATGTGAAATATCGCTTTATACACAATTGTTTTGTAAATTAAATTAAATATTCTTCACACATAGCTACAAATAAACTATAACAATGTGATAACTCGATTTGTTTTGTCAATGATATACATGAATAATACTAAGCATTATAAAAGTATACAAATATTTTTTACATGATCTCTATAAACTGTTTGACAAAAATATATTATTTTGTAAACAAATATCTTTTTCGTACTATAATAATCATATAAATCTTAAAATTATATAATATATATATATTTAGACAAATATCTTTCCGCCCGTCTACTTCAATTCCGTTGATAAAACTTTGTCAGCTGTAATTCGCCTGTTGTAATAGAATCTACAACCCAGGTTTCCTTTAGGCCATTTGCGCCAATAATAATTTTAGCGAGCTTAATATTCTCGGTAATGTGTCCGCCTGCCGTCTTTATAAGTTCCTTAAGCGTGTCGCACGGCATTGTGGTTTTGTGCTCAATGTGTATGAATCCACACGCGCTGAACAATTCTGGGGTGTACGAGAGTCCAAATAACTGCCGGTCCTTCCGATTTTCCTGTCGAAACACAAGAAAATGTTGCATGACACGCGAGTGCACAGATTTAACATCGCATTCTTTTATCCCTGTACGCAAAGTGTATAACTCTCTAAATTTTTTGGAGTGACGTTTCACTCAAGTGGCAGAGTGGCAGTATTTTCAATCTTTTGGAGTGAGATTTACTCCAGAAAATTTAGAGAGAAAGCTATAATTTCACGTGAAATAACACAAAAAAATTACTTCGATTTGAAAACGAGGATCATAAAAATGTTTTAAGTTAATAAAGATTATTATTACCGTCCTTTTGGTAGACCAGTCGTTACGATGACATTCATCATCATCGCATATAATATACGTTTAGTCTTACCTGCACAGCTTTAGAGAAATGCTTCATCTCGAACGTCTCTGGATTTAACCACGCGTTGTTTTCCAAGGACTTCAGAACCCACTCCAAAGTAACCAGCCAACAGCCCCTTATTATGCCACGGAGAAGATTCACCGTACGCACGCCCGTACTCACAACGTGAGTCGTCCGTCTTGACACGTTCATCTCCACCTCGGCCGCGCCAAGAGATTTGACGATACTGTTCACCAAACTTTTGTCCCTGTAAAATGTATAATTAGCTATTATAATTTCACGTGAAATAATATAAAAAAATTACTTCAATTCGAAAACGAGGATTATATAAATGCTTTGAGATAAGTTACGATTATTATGATTTCACGTGAAATAACATAAAAAATTACTTCAATTCGAAAACGAGGATTATAAAAATACTTTGAGATAAGGTGCGATTATTAAGATTTCACGTGAAGTAACATAAAAAATTACTTCGATTCGAAAACGAGGATTATAAAAATGCTTTGAGATAATTTACGATTATTATGATTTCACGTGAAATAACATAAAAAAATTACTTCGATTCGAAAACGAGGATTATAAAAATACTTTGAGATAAGGTGCGATTATTATTTCACGTGAAGTAACATAAAAAAATTACTTCGATTCGAAAACGAGGATTATAAAAATACTTTGAGATAAGGTGCGATTATTAAGATTTCACGTGAAGTAACATAAAAAAATTACTTCGATTTAAAAACGAGAATTATAAAAATGCTTTGAGATTAGTTACGATTATTATAATTTCATGTGAAATAACATAAAAAAATTATTTCGATTCGAAAACGAGGATTATAAAAATGCTTTGAGATAAGTTGCGATTATTAAGATTTCACGTGAAGTAACATAAAAAAATTACTTCGATTCGAAAACGAGAATTATAAAAATGCTTTGAGATTAGTTACGATTATTATAATTTCAAGTGAAATAATATAAAAAAATGATTTCGATTCGAAAACGAGGATTATAAAAATGCTTTGAGAGATAAGTTGCGATTATTATTTACCCTTTTGATAGACCGGTCGTTACGATGACGATCTTTTGAGACTTGTGCTTGTTCCGTTGCGTCGACAATATTGTGCGACACTTTACAAAATCGTCTAAGGAATCTCTGTCTTCCGTTAAATGATCTCTTTTATCCTGTCTATTCTCTTGTAATAAATTCAACACATTTTCATCGGCAAACTTCTTCACGAGGATCTTCTTGCTAATAACTTTTTTCGGCCTTCGCGTTTTCTTGACCTCTTGTTTCCTATTTTCAAGCATATCGCAATCACTGTCCGACAACGTTGGCTTGCTCGCGGTATCGTGTTTGATATCATTTGTATTACGCTTGGAATTCTTGACTGTCTTCCTTTTCGGAGGCCTTTTCTTCGGCCTTTCGTTTTGTTTTGCAGACGTCGGTTCCTCGGGCGTACATCTCCTCTCCTCCACCGGGGTAAGCGAGCACAATTGCGAAGTTTCGTGAAGTGGCAATAATCTTCTTCTGCCTTTTCTCACTGGAGCGCACTCCGTGTTTTGTACATCCGTATTCTTTTCGTCCGTTTCGCACCTCGTTCCATCGGGCGTACCCTTTATGACCGTCAATTGATTTTGAGTAACAAAAGGATTAGAGTTGGGCGTATCTTCCACAGTAACTGTGCTAGCTTCCATTGTTTTTTGTGTCTCGGTCGACGACGTATGCCGTTCATTTAAAATTTTCGAGTGCCTAATAACATAAAAAAATAACACACAATAGTAAATTATACTTATTAAGTTACTTATCGTGTAAGTTAACTTACAACAGCATTAATTTCTCGATTAAAACTATACAAGTAATATGTAATATTATATAGTAATAAATGGTTCAAAGTATATAATAATATATACTTACGAAGCAGCTGATTTAGTTTTATCATTGCTCTCCTCATTGCCCATCGAATTTAAGCCGCTGCTGCAGGTTGCTGCGTCATCCAAATGCTTCGTTTTATGTTTTAATTGCGATCTGAACAGAACCAAGCGGCTTATCGGATAGGGCGTTCCCTCGACGTAACTGTAGCTATCTCCGCTGTTACTCGAGCGTCTTTTGTCCTCATCCCTCATTTTAGAGAATCTTGATTTATCATTATGAGAAACCGGATTTCTCACAGAAATATTTCTTAATCTCTCAATCAAACTAATGTTTTCTAAAGAGTCTAGGTCTTCATTCCTCGTTTCTTTATTTCCTGTTGTTGATGAATCTTTCATACTCGAACGACTTCGTTCTTTATCGTCCTCATCGCTTCTTCCTCGCCACGTTTCGCGCATTGAATCTACCGACGTGTTCATTTGCAACGAAGTTCGAGCGGTATTCGTACTTTCGCGTTGATCGTTCAAATCGATTGATTTTTTCCCATTAATCGCCGTTGCGAAATCTTGATTGGCATCGTTCGCTCGATAATCGCTTGGTTTCCGAACGTTCCCCGCTCTGCTGGTTTCAATCAGTTCGTCCAACGAGGTATTTACTTTTAAAGATGATCGCATCGTGTTATCGCTATCAGATAGAGCTATCGTACAGGATTTTTTATTTTGGCCTTTAATTCTACCGTCGCGCACCTGCGGTATCTCATTCGAGATAGCTCCGCTCACAGGATATTCAATGTTTTCTTGTCTCGGCGAGACTGCGTCTTTGTTTCGCTCCATACTTCCTTCCTCGTGCGATTCCCCTTCCGTGCTGTTACTCGCGTCTGACATTCTACTTCGTACAGACACGTGTCTCTCACGAACACCGCCCTGGACCTCCGTCATCTCCATAGATATCACTCTGGTCGTCGTATGCGTGGCACGAGATGCGCTCGCGTCATTGCAGTCGGTTCCTCTCTCACCCGTCGTTGCGTTATCGTCAATGAAGGTGGAGCAAACGACGGGCATTCCTATGCTCGTGGTCCGAACGGAGTGCACGGTCGAGCACGCGTTGTCAAGGTACTGATTCTGCGAACGCAACCTGCCTCGTCCTCCAAACAAGCTGAGTCTTCTGTTACTGCCGCTCAATATAGGACTGCTGGTTTCGTCCGCTTGTTTCGGAGGCGGAGAGTTTCTCCTCAGAGCAACATCCTCGATAATTCTGCATCTCGTTTGTCCATCCTGCACCTGCTTGTCCCGCTCAACGAACACAAGTCGTCTCTGAGTCAATCTAGACTTATCCACGGTTCTCTCCAGGCTTCCCCGTCTGTCGTTGCTCATCGGTGTGGCGACGATATTGGAATCTGCGCCGCGGCGATCGCTCGCAGCTCCTGCAGCGCAGGGCTGTTCCCCTCCTTCTGCCGGGCGATCAGTCGCGTCCAGCACGACCGTTTCGCTTTCCGTTCTCCTTGGATTACGCGTACCACTCGCGAGACGCTTTTCCTTACTTCCCCGCAACACCTTCAAGGTCTTCACGGAGAGCTCGTTCTCCCCGTCAAATATCTGCTTAGTCTTGGACAGGATCGCGTCCTTCAAACGCTCGCAACTCGTCACGAGGTGACGCTCCTTGGTGCTGATGTCCTCCAGATTTATCGTGAGGCGTTTCAACTGCACTCCCTCCTTGACCTTTGATCCTTGAGCGGACGTCCCACTGTCGTTGCTCGCAGCACGCTTATTATCCGTATTGCTTGCTCCGGCTCGCGTATGATCCCTGTGACCGGGATCAGATCGGCGACTGATCCTCTCGTCCGCGGTATTTCCTCTGCCTCTCGACGATCTTCCGACAGCTTGCGCCGCGTTCGCAGCTCCCTCGTCGTTCTCGATCTCCGTTCTCCAGAGAGATCCGTTCCCGGAATCCGTCTGATTATCGCTGCGACTCAAGTTGACCCTCAGAGAACTGCGTCGATGTTTGAAACTGTCCTCCTCATCGGACGTGTCCGACTCGAATATCTTCCTTTTATTGGGGCTCATCGTTCACCTGCGTATCGCCCTACGTAAATTGCAGTAACATTGTTATATCTATGCTCACCTTAATTTATATTTTATTTATATTTATATTTTATTTATTTTTATATTTATATTTAGTAACATGATTATTATACGTACTTGTGTTACGTTAAGAACGATGCGGTGTATGTCGAAAGGTGGATTACGCTACCCGAACGTTCCAAGAAGTATCTTCACATGATATTATCGTCGAGTTTTCTTTCACGAACGTCAAACGCTATCACGCGCAAACCTGCGATAAGTCATTATTATTGAAAATACTGATCTTTACTCAGGAGTAACTTTACTCCGTGTTTTGTATTCGTAGGATCGCGGCCATGTTGATTGTTGACGTCGCGACTGTAAACATAAAAACATAGACTGTCTTAGCTCCGAATGTGTGTGCTTCAAGGCACACGTGCGCTTATTAGAAAGAGAAAAGTAGCTGTGACGGGAATTTCTTTTCTCCCTCCCGAAGCGACTTTCAATTATCGAGCTCCGATTAATCAATTGATAATAAATTAACAAGTTAATCGGCAATTTTTTAATACAGACCAAATCGATCGAACACTGGCCGGGGAGATTAAAAATCTCGGATCGGTCGATAAGACGGACCTTCTGCAAGAAACGTGTATCTACACTTCGTTACGATCCACGACCGGTGGCGGCGACATGTGCGGGGAATCAGTACGCGCCGATTCCGCCGCGCGCGCCGCGAGCGTTTTGAAACGTCAGTCATGCGAGAGCAGGCAGGCTGGAGCAGGCTGGAGCAAGTTGCGTCAGGCACGATCGGCGTTCGCGACATCGCGGAGCAGGCTGGCAGGCACTGACAGGCACTGACGTGCGAGCCGCGGAAGAGAGAGAGAGAGAGAGTGCGACGAACATGAGCAGAACGCAGGTACACGCCGTCCATACGTTAGCCCTTTTCCCTCGCGGAACCGCGACCACGCGCGTAATAATAAACGCAATCCGCCGGTTTTATCGTTTCCCAAATATTAAAGAGCCGTACGTGTATATTTCAGAAAAAGAAAAAGATTTAGCCGCGTTTGTCAAATCGCTGCGCGAAAACAGCTGATAACGAAGGAGAGACCGCCGCCGTCGAAAATATATAAATAATACAAGGCTGTGCGTGTAACGTGGCGAAAAAATTGAGAAGAAAATTCTAACGTGTCGCTTCCTCTGCTTTCATTGCGCAGGAAAAATCAGTCGAGGAGGACGAAATTAATCTCTTCAATCCCACTATATTGGACAGATTGCCGATATCGCCCGTTGCTGGATTACTCATCAGACCGCTGAAAAGTACGGATTATGATAAAGGTAAGCGGTGTCATATGTCACTGAGAGAGAGTAAAAATAATTTATTGCGATCTTTTTTTTTTTAATTAAATATCACTTGTTGGAAATTCTTCCAAATACATGCACATGATATTCAGCTCCTCCTAGCGAATTCAATTCTTTATGAAATCTTGCAGGCTTCTTAGTCCTCCTGTCGCAATTGACAGACGTTGGAAATGTCACCAAGGAGCAATTCTTAAGTAAGTTACCACGATCGGGGATTAGCTTCCGCAAATGACGAAGCTAAATTGATTATCCTCTGTCCTGTGTTCAGACAGATTCTACAGCATGAAAAGCGCCGGTGGCTACTACGTTGTCGTCATCGAGGATGTAATTTCTGGAAAAGTGATAGCCTGCGCGACGCTAGTCCTGGAACAGAAATTTATCCACAATTGCAGCTTGGTACGTAATTCTTCTGCTGTGCTTTTTTTTTTTCAAGAAGCGAAAACACGGCATACCTCATCAGATGCCTCATATCCTTTACAGCGAGGGCGCATGGAGGACGTGGTGGTCAACAAAAATTACAGGGGCAAATCGTTGGGGAAATTAGTGATAACGATCGTAGTGCAGTTGGCGCGCTACTTTCATTGTTACAAACTATCCTTGGACTGCGCGGATCGTCTGGTGCCGTTCTACGAGAACATAGGCTTCAAGCGGGAAACTAACAATGCCAATTATCTCAATATGCGCTTCCACGGTGACAACGCCACCGAGCAGTCGCGTTTATAGTAACCGGTTTTATTACTATGGCAAACGAGTACTTATTCATGGTACTGCATACATACAAAACTTGCAAAAACAACTGGAAATATAACGTTACTTCCCTTAGTTATATTTAAACTTTAAAGGACATTTGAATTGGAAATTCAAGGACGTGAATGTTAAATTTTATCTCTTCTCTCTATGCAGAAAATCTCATTGCTAAAATAATTTAAGAAATGCTTTTTTTCGTTTGTAAGAGAAAAAAATTTATTGTACTAACACTTGAACTAAAATGAATTATTTTATATTCTTTTTTTGTTTACATATTAACATAAGCGTTACATAACTAATGTATTTACGTGCACACGCAGGTGCGTGTTTTTAATTTTGAAAAATGGGTCCTACAATATGCATATAAAATACACTATATCGCATTACATTATAGACTGTATAGGTTATAAAAAAAAATTAATTGTTAAATAAAATAATTAACTTTTACTTAACATATACATATATGTATATTTTTCCATGCATATAATGTTAATAAATAATGTTGTAGAAAACGTTTTCTGGTTGAACTTCTTTCTTACATTAGATAAGATTTACAGAAAATACTTTCATCAATATTACTTGTAATATTTAATTTGCTTAATGTACAATATAATGATTAACATACGGCGCGTTTACTTGATTCACTTTAAATCTTCTTCGCAGCTGGATTGGCTCGCAATTTCACCGCTCGTTTCGCCTCCATCTGCCTCTGCCTGGCCAATTTGCGCTCTTCCCTCTTCCTCCTCGCTTCTTCGTATTTATTGTTTCCACTAGGAACGCCTGGCACAGAAAAATAAATTTTTCTCAACAATAACAATAATAAAACGAAATTTGTGTGTTATGCTTAGAAATCAAGTCAGGTATATACTTGGTTGCTCTATGGGCTGAACATCTTCGAGAGACTGAAACTCCGAATCTTCCCATCCTACTTCGGAAGAATCATTTTTGTCTTGAACACCTTGGGTTGTTTCTTCTTCCTGTAATACACAAATGTTCTTGCTGATAACGATTATCAAAATGACTATCTAAACAGTCAAATTATTCTCGTTATCTATTCATTAGTGTAACCATATGTACACATATATAGAACGTTTTAAAATTCGCAATAATATTGAACTAATCCAGGGCCAATTTTTTTACAAAAAATAATTTGGGCAACGTCATTTTCACTATTGTGCGATATTTAATATTAATTATCTAAACTTTATATAATTAAATTATATAAAGTTATATTTTTCGTCTTTATTTCCTTTAATCAATTAATTTAATTCCTATTAATACAGTGAAATAGTTTTGTAGATTAAAAGAGTTTTAGATTAATCAAAGGATTCTGCTGTGGACTTATGGACTTGGTCGTATTAACACATCAGGTTAAATAGGATATCCAAGAAGAACCTTGACTTTGCACAAAATTAAAATTCGTAATAATATTGAACTAAACCAAAGCCAATTTTTTTTGACAAGAAAATAGTTTGGGCAACGTCATTTTCACTATTGTGCGATATTTAATATTAATTATCTGAACTTTATATAATAAAATTATATAGTTATATTTTTGGCATTCCTCTTTATTTCATTTAATCTCAATTAATTTAATTACTATTAATAGATTTGAAATATTTTTGTAGAATAAAAGAGTTTTATATTAACCGAAGGATTCTGCTGTGGACTTAGAATTGATCGTATTAAAATATCCAAGAGGAGCCTTGACTTCGCACAAAAATGTCATAAAATGCCAAGTGACAAACCGGTTCTTCCTCAAGGCTGGTCCACTGTTCATTAGCCTTAGGGGAATGGCCGGACTGTGATATACTACTGGCTGGATTCAATGGCACCGATGGCGTAGCAGTGGACTGCTGCTCCATATCCCCCCAATTATCGGCGTCCCAACAATCCCAATCGCAGTCGGAATTTGTATTTTGAGTGTTTTGCGTATCGTGCTCGTGATCGGGATCGAGGGAAGTCATGCTTGTCGCGCTGCTCGTCGTGGCAGTAGTGCTAGCGCTGCTCTGGGAGCTGCTGGCTTGTTCTAAAGTAATTAAAAGAAACGTGATAATATGTGTGTATAAAATAATATATGTACACTATTAAGTGTAAAAACAAATGGTACTAGACAGAGCGAAAAAGTGCTCCATGAGCATGAAAGTAAAGAGGATTAATGAACTAACCTAAGGAAGCAGGTTTGTTTAACAAGATCCTAGATGTGCTATGAGCATTTGACGATTTTGGCGTGTCTGACTGGCTGCGGTAGAATTTCGCCGTGACTGCCGTAACGGCCCATCCGGCCCACGTCGCCGCAGCATTGCTGAGACTGGGTGTCGCAGTATTCACATCCGCCTCTGCAGACATTTTAGTAACATCAAGAGTTCAGTGTTTCCTTTTCTAAGAACAGCCGTGTGTGAAACTCTAGTGCTATATGCAAACGCTCACCCATTGACTCGCGAAGACCAGGATCTTCAGAGACCGTCTCGAGTTTCGATAGAAAACCACGGATGATCCGGAATGCATTGTCTCGTACACCTTTGTCCACGTCCGTGGTAAGCGGACACAGAGCCGGTAGAATGCGATTTGCGACCTCCTGCAGCAGGAAATATTGCTGCGTCGCGGCCAGAGCCAGTATACTCGCAATTCTGGCGGGGGGAAACGAATCGCGAGTTCCACGGATAAATGCGCCAATCAATACCTAAAAATTACGTTTATTAAATTGATTTAATAATATTTCACAAATATATCACAATTATATTATTTTATTAGTCATGAATTGTTTCATTGTTCCTTATTGAATATTGAACTAAAATAGTATGTTTAAAATATACATAAAGAGTCTATCTCGATCAATAAGAAGGATCTAAAAAAAGAAATATGGGAGAAGCAGATATCTATTTAAAAAATAAGAATGTTGTGTTAATTAAGAAAAAAAAGACGTTACCTTCTGCCTTATCTGGGGATGAAGATGTTGAGCAATTTTTCCAAGGCAAACTGTGGTATTTGTGCGAATACCGCCTTGTTCGTCTTTAGACTGAAGTTTCGCGAAGTATCTTAAAGTCTCGACATTAAGATTATTATAATCTAACTTTGGTGCTAAATGTACGACTGATCTTATCGTTTCTTCCCTGATTGCCGGGTTTGTGTCGAGGAAGCCCCTTGCTACCTGTGCAAAAAATATATATATTTAACGTATGTAAAATAATTTGGGCTCATTCTGAAAGAATAGACAAGAATGTATCGCACAAGACATTTAAATTTCTCAGATTCAACATCTATCTATATCACTATCTTTATTTAAGGGGGGCGTCTGGTTTAGGACGCTGAAAAATAGGTGATTTTCGCGAATTTTTTTTTAACAAAGAAAAGTAAAGTCGATCTTTTCATAACTGTACGAATACTTTACTGGGTACTTATATTATAAACAAAAAAAATTTTTAATTTAAAAAATTTATAGTAATAACGTCATGGCAAATAAGTGATTAAAACGCCTCGCCACTGGAGTACAAATTGGCAGGCAAAATAGAAAAAAAACTATTTGACGTATCGACTTCAATCAAAGTTCTTTATTTAAATTATTGTCAATCATCCTAAATAAACTAAAAACATGTTTAAAAAAGTTAATTTAAACAATTTTTATTGCACAAAGAAAGTAAAAATATTTTTTTCAAAAGTGTCACTTTTTCAGATCGGAAGAGCACACGT
>NW_012026791.1:893444-900560 GCF_000956235.1 Wasmannia auropunctata | reverse complement strand
AAAAGTGTCACTTTTTCTTTAAAATCCTAAAAGTTTTACAATTTTATACTTTTTAAACATGTTCTTAGTTCATCGACTATACAATTATATGTAAATTAAAAATATTTTTGGTTTTTTTGTTTCGGATAAAAATTACCAACTCTATTTTGCCCGCCATTTTGTAACTCATTTTGTAAGTAGCGAGGCATTTTAATCACTTATTTGCCATAACGTTATCTTAAATTTATTTAATTAAAATTTTTTTTGTATAATATAAGTATCCAGTAAAGTATCCGTACAGTAATGGAAAGATCGACTTTACTTTTCTTTGTTAAAAATATTCGCGACAATCACCTATTTTTCAGCGTCCTAAACCAGACGCCCTCCTTAATTCTATTAGTATCTTAATTATAGATACTAACGGAATTAATTCTAACTTAATTATAGATACTAACGAATTTATAGAACTTAAGATTACCATTTTAAAATATTTTCACTATAATGTATATAACTGATAAAATAATATTGTATAATAGCATCCAATGGAGCATCTTTACCTGAGGAAAAATGGCCTCGTTGACGGTAGCCGATTGCAAGTGATCGACGAATCGGTCCAATTGTTGCAGCAATCGTAATCTCGTCGCTCGGTCGTTCGACGCGAATAACTTGACGACACAGGGCACCACTCGACGCTGGTACTCAACGTCAGGTAACTGAGAGCCCAGTTGCAGCAGCGGCGGTAACACAGCACTTCCGGCGTCCCCGAATTCGAAAGCGGCCAGTAATTGCGGCAGGATCTTGTATCTGCCGACGCCGTCGGGAAACGAATCCAATTGCGCCGCCAATTGCGAGAAGAATCGTCCCTTCTCCCCGCGTTCCTTCATCTGGATCTCCTCCAGGAACAAAAGGGCGTCAACGAGATTATTCTTGAAGAAGCCGCCGTTACTGCGACAACGCGCTATCACGTCCGCGGGATTCGGTCTCCCTTCCGGATTACCTCCCGTTAGCTCTCGATATACCGTCGTTATTTGCTTCGGAATCTTGAATTATAAAGAGTTTTTACGTGCGTTATTAAAATATAAATTTTTTTAATTACAATTCCGCAAAAAAAAAAACGTAACATAAAACAAGCGGACTTACTTGACCTGTGACTTTAAGTTGCGAAGTGCTGTTGAGAGTGCCGTTGTACGTTTCCCAAATCAGGCAGCCGAGTCCCCACATGTCAACTGAGCTATTTTTGTTTTGTTTATTTATTTATCAGTGTTTTACGTTATTAATATTAAATCCAAGTTTGTAAGCTTTTCCGGTATCTCGTATCGTTTCTTATTGTACCTGTTACGTCTACAATTACATTGCTAAGTTTGGATAAAGTTAATCTAATTATTTTACCATTTAGTCGCGGGCTTTAAGCTTTCCTTAGCCTCCGGCGGTTGGTACACTTGGAAATTAGAGGGTAAGAAATTGTATGGCGTGTCCACGGCCGTCATGTACTCGACCCCGCCGAGTTTCCACTCGCCGCTCTCTTCGTTAACGAACACTGTCCACAGATTGACATTATTATGCCGTAAATTCCCGTCGTTATTTAAGAAGTTAAGTGCCCTCTGCCATCAAATCGAAGTAAAAATGTAATTATAGGATTTTCTTCCGTGTTGCCGCGTGAAAATCTCCGATCTGTGACGCACGTGATGCCTCACTTATACATACTGTGATTTGAAATATGCCCCAGGAGTAGTACAATTCCTTCTTGGACTCATTCTCGGAATTGCATTTCTGCGTCAGACGATTGTACAACGGCTCCACGCGCTCTGTGGCCAGGTAAACCATTTTGTCAGTCTGAGGTAACAAAGCACAGATTTACATCTTTATGTACACAAAGAATACACTACTACATATAACTACTACATATAAGCCAACATAATACAATGTCATACCTCGAGACTGTCAAGATACGCAAGTATACTCGGATGTCTGAGCGTCTTGAGTCTTTTGACAGCCGAACGGGCAATGTCCAGCTGCTGCTCTCCGCCGTTCTTAACATCGAAGACGAACACCGAAACATCCTCGCCCGTCGTGGTGCCCTGCAAAGAAGATCATGCGAGGATAAAAATACAATATTTTCACATAAATTAGACGGAGCTCTCTCTCTCTCTCTTTCTCTCTCTTGTGCCACCATAAATTAAAAACTGACAAAATATGACAGTTAGACACACACATTGTTCAGTGTGTCTCCCAGTCTCGTTGCATTTAAGCGAATTACCTTTCTCTTAGCCCTGTGCACCGTCCAAATGCTCTTGTTCTCCAAGCCCGCGATAGGCTCCCCGATGTCGTACGGGAAATCCTTGGCGGGATCCCTCGAGAAGAAGGACCACATTGTACCTCGTGTCTCGTCTACGGACCGCGCGGTCGATCTTCAGCGTGACGATATCATTGACACTGACAGCGGCGCATCAGAACTGCGAGAGTACAAAAGTCGCTACTGATATTTGCGCACTGCACGAAAAGCATGCTGGAAAAATTATGAATTTGTGACGTGGCACCGCGTTCTCCGTCACACCTTAACCAAGTTCCAAAGTAAAATCTAATCGCGATGGAAAAAAAAAAAAAGAAAACTACGACAGAGGTTAGGTGGCGAATCCGCGAGGGGAAAAAGACGACGAACGGGGTTTCCTCCCCCTCTGAGAAATGAGAATTGGAATTGTGTTTCTCCAAGCGGATTTCGCGGCAATGTATCGCGGAGTAAAAAAGTTCCCCGGAGAACCTGGCTACGCGTATCCCTCGCACTCGGCACGGAAACAATAAATTCTCCTCGTGCGAGACAACGGAAAGAGATCGATCCAACGAGAAAGGGGAGAAACGTGTGAGCGCACGTCGCTCCGGTGTCTGTCAACGTCGCGACATTGCCGTAATATAGTGTCGTGTCTCGAAAATTGACAATTTCGAGTCATTCATCAACCGGACAAAGGTACCCGTCAAAATCCATCTTTTTCCGATGGACAACTCGAAATTGTCATTTTTTGAGATGCGGCACCATTGCCGCGACGTACTCGAGAAACTGCTCGTCGAAACTCGTCAAAAAAGTTAACTTGTTTGTTTGTTTGTTTTTTTACATATCTGGTCATCACATGCAAACTACACCCGTGCTTATTCGCGCGCGCATGAACGGAGCTTCTCCCTGCTCGATTGTACCCCCGAGTATAGGAGAGGAAACGCCGGGAAGGTTAAGGAATTAACGGCTGCCTTCGGTTGCCCCGGGAGTAGCGAAGGAATCGCACCTGATCGAGCTCGCGCGGCACGTCATTTTTCGCGCGACGCGCGCGAGTTTCAAGTTCCGTCGTCGACCGAGACGATCAGAGAGACCCCCGCTCGATCCGGTAGCTCCGCTGTCGCTCCGCTTCTTCCTCGCTATAACCTCTATTGCCCAGTCGTCTGTTCTCGCGTTCGGGAAACGAGTTCTTCTTCTTCTTCTTCTTTTGTAGTGGCACCTGCTCTCAACTGAGAGTCAATACGGCCAAAGTTCTATGTCTGTGTCGTATATCCATGGGTTAGGTGAAAGCGTTTATGGGGACTTAGCGATTGCGACAAAAACGTGCGTGCTTGCTGAGACTAGTGCGAGTATTCTCTCACGGGCGCGTGCAGCGGGGTGGAGGGAGAGAGGGGGGCGCCGGGATCGGAGTAGGATAGTTAGTTTCACAGGAGTGCGCATCGTGAGATTAGCCAAGCGGGAGTTTAAAGGTTTTAAATAAAGATATTACATGCTTTACAGAAAGCCGACACAAGACGACAAAGTTGGACCGAGGGTTTTTTAAGCACTTCAAAAATATCTTTTCTGCAAAAGGCACCAATGCTTATACGCGCAACGAAGTTTCTCAAGGGCTGAGCGTGATTCGCAGTCTCAGGACAGTCAAACACGACATGATTGATATCCTGAATAGGATGCCCACACGAGCAGGACGGGTCGTCAACTAAGTTTTTCCTATTTAAGCTATGATTAAGGCTATAGTGATTCGAACGGATTCGCGAGACCGTCACAATCGCCCGTCTGTCGATTGTGTAGTGATAGTACCATGGCTTTTTCTGCTTGCAGTATATCTTCCGGAAGTATTGCACTCCCTTAACATTGGCCCAGAAATCAAGGTAGTTTTCGAAGTTAACACCTAATCTACTACGAGGGACTGCGAAAAAATCCGAAAGGGGAACCCTAAAAAAGTTGCTTCTACCCTCCTCAATGGCTCTCTTCGCAAGTACATCCGCCCGCTCGTTGCCGGATATACCCCTGTGCGATGGTACCCAAATAAGCCGTACTCTAATCCCTTCGCGACCTGCCTTCTCCAGCTCTGCCTTAATGCGTGGGATCAAATAATTATTTTTGTATAGAACCGAGCCCTCCAAGGCCTGCAGTACACTCTTTGCATCCGAAACTATAACCGCGTCGTCGATACCATATTCTTTCAGGGAAATAATTACGTTGTATATTGCCCACGCCTCGGCCGAAAAGACTGAGGCATGGTGTGGAAGCTTGTCCATGATCTCCAATCCAAGCTGAGGGGAGTGCCACGCGGCACCCACGCACGAGCTTTCATCAACCCTGGATCCATCCGTGTAAAAAACTATCGCATGTTCTAAGAATTTCTGAAAGGTTTCAAGAAAGACTGACTGCGCTGCTGAAGCAGGAGAGTCGTTTAAGAGTGGTAGGAGTTCCTCAGGAAAGTAATGTACCTCCGGAAAGGCAAACATGGATTCATAGGAGTAGCTATATTTTGGTAGTATCACTGTGTGATGTATAACCTGCTTGTGATGTTGCATTTGACGGAAGATTGGGATCAGTGGGAAATTTTTAGCTACATATAAACGTCTAGCAGGGGAGTTGGTCAGAACCATAAGATTTTCCAATTTTTCAGTCACCGGATGATCGGTAATAGAGATGATCTTGTATAAGTATCTAGCAGCCAAATACCGCACCCTGAGTTTAAAGGGAGGTTCACGCGCTTCGGCAAAAAGGACATTAAGGGGAGTGGAAATGCGCAGTCCAAGACAAGTGCGGAGAGCCGCATGTTGGGCGACCTCGAGTTTCTGCCGAGCTCTAGAGTGCTCCAAGCAAAATATTTGACTTGCATATTCCATAACACTTCTGCATAAGGCACGATAGACCGTAAGGAGCATTTGCGGGGGCGAGCCCCACCAGACTCCCCGCAACATGGACAGTACCTGTGAGATTTTCCGTACTTTATGATTTATATATTCCAGATGGGATTTTCCTGTCAAACCTGGATCCAAAATCACGCCAAGAAATTTAGCGGAGGACGAAGAGCTAATATTTGTTCCTTTATAAGCTATTGTATGTTTCGAATTAGCTACTTTGAGGGAACGCGAGAACATCATGAGCTGTGTCTTATCAGGAGAAATTTCGAGACCAAGTTGCTGTAGGAAGTCCCCTATATTCTCCAAGGAGATCTGTATAGACCGCATTGCACGGTTCGGATCAGAAGAGGTGGAGTATATCATGATATCATCCGCAAACTGAATGATCTTAGTATCCGGATGGAGGGCCGAAGCTATCTTACGAAGATAGAGATTAAATAGGGTCGGGCTCAGTACAGCTCCCTGGGGGGTGCCCTTCCGCGAGATCCGCTCTGGGTGCAGACGCCCCTGTGCTACAAATTGCACTGTTCTACTAGAGATCAAGTTTGCTATAAAGGTTAACGATTTTGGAGGAATGTTGAGGGCAACTAGTTCCTGCAAGAGTAAGTTGGGTTGCACGTTATCAAAAGCAGATTTTACATCTATAAACAACGCGGCCGTATGCTTCTGCTGGAGAAATCCCGACTGTATATCTGCCGTTAGTATGGTTAGATTGTCTAAACAGGATCGAAAGCTGCGGAATCCGAACTGAAATTCAGGAAGCAACACCTGATTTTCCATTAGCCAATGAATTCGATTAAGTAGCATCTTTTCAACTAACTTTAAAACACAAGACGTTAAAGCAATAGGGCGATAACCTTTACCCTGGGGTTTCGGAATAAGATGTACAAGAGAGTGCTGCCAAGAACTCGGAAACACCCCCTCGCTGAATAATGAGTTGACAATGTCTAGCAGTGTAAGAAGTAAGCTCCTAGGGAGGGCTCGAATTAATGCATAATCAATGCGATCCATCCCGGGACTTGATTTGCGTTTACTGACGGTGATGGCAGTCAAAAACTCCTGAAAAGTGAAAGGGCTATCAATCCACTCATGGGGGTTTCCCGGCACACTATTAAAGGTGAGAGGGGGGGTAGAGCAGGAGGGAGGACACAGTTTGTCCATGGCTTCTATGAGCACGGGATCTAATTCCTTCTTGCCGGACTTATTTGAGTTCATAGCCGGGGAGACGAGTCGCTTATTGCGAAATCTTTTAATCATCGCCCAGACTTCCGTAGAGGGGGTAAGGGGACCGAGGGATGCACAATATTCTCTCCAGCCATTTCTTTTGGCCAGTCTAAGGACTTGACGAGAATCATTGATCTGCTTCTTAAGGAGGTCGTAGTTTTCTACTGTCGGATTATGTCGATATTCTCTATAGGCTGCTTTCCTTCTACTAATCGCCTCAGCGCATTCCGCGCTCCACCAGGGAGCTGGGGGAGAACCTCGACGAGATCCCTTATTATAAGAGAATCTGCCACTACAGTTACGCGGAGGGGGGCAGACTTTATTCACCACTTCCTCTACCTCAGAGAAAAATGTTTGGTATTTAGCCAACGGATCACAGATAGAGATTTCGCTGATTTTCTTGATCAGGGATTCCGACAGGAGGGATAGATTTTCTTCAATGACTTTCCATTGTTTAGGGGCGATCCGGCGCTTGCAAGAGAAAGACTCCACCGAGTCATACATCTTATTGATGGAAATAAAAATGGGAAGGTGATCGCTTCCACAGAGATCATCGTGGACGGTGCACTCCACGAGCGGCGCCACGTCCGGAGAGGCAAACACCAAGTCGAGAGTGGACGGGTTTTTAGGGGGGGGAGGGAGAAAGGTATGCGAAGGAGAGCTCAAAAGCACCACATTGTAATCCTGCATTTCCTCAACGATAAGCCTGCCAGCTAAGGAAGTGCGCTGGGATCCCCACAGAGGGTGATGAGATCGTATAACTTCGTATAATGA
>NW_012026791.1:891772-893424 GCF_000956235.1 Wasmannia auropunctata | reverse complement strand
ATATATATATATATAATAAAAAACTAACCAGGATTTAGCGCGCTCTACTTAGAGTCCCCAGCAAAGTTATATAGATGTATATGTTAACCCTTAGGGCAAATTCACACCTTGACAGAAAAGCGGAAAATAGAAAAGCAGAAGCCAATCAGAACTCGCACTGGTAGCAAGAAAAGCAGAAAGCAAAAACTATTGACTACCAACGCGAGTTCTGATTGGCTTCTGCTTTTCTGTTTTCCGCTTTTCTGTCAAGGTGTGAATTCGCCCTTAAAGATCGTCAGTTCTGGACAAATTTTCGTGCCAGCTCGGCGGGCCCGAAGGTAATTGCAGAGTTATCGACTTTTGACATAAATTTGTAATTTATTTGAATAATCACCGACGAGATATTCTTAAAGAATTTAAAGACCGACAGCCCTGGGTAAATTTTCGTGCCAGCAAATGGGCCCGGTGGGTCCGGAGGTGAATTACAGAGTGTCGATGTTATCGACTTTTGACATAAATTTGCGATTTATTTAAATAATATATCATTAAAATCATGATTTTTAATATATAAATGCTTTATAAATAAGTATGAATACTTATAATGCTATAATATCATATACATTGCCGTAAAATTACTTTTTTTTCCAACTGTTTTACCATCTCTTTGGATAATCAAACGCGGATGGTAACTACAGAAATGCAGTTTTAAATAAAATTATAATTATTATAGCAAAATATATAATACAGATGAATTACAATGAATGATTACAATGTAGTACATACATATCTAAAAAATATTGATCTATTTATAAAATTAATGTTATATTATTGACTAATTGCTTAAGGCGATGCTGGAAGGTCAAAAAAATTTGCACGAGGTCGATAAAACAGACTCTTCAATGTCATCAGTGGTATTTCTAAATGAATTTCGAACAATATCTTTTGTCTCACTCAAACACATGAAATGTCCTTATCTAACTTATTGAAGTGCCATCTGTTGCAAAATCTAGCACTTACTGCCAGACGCAATTTTTGCTGTCTTTGGCTTAGCTAAACGTGTAAATTATCACAAATTGCAGTTGGAACGATAAATCTTTTTCTACGCTTTCAATCGTAGCTCAAAAGGTCTTGTATTATTTGTTTCTGTAATCCGAATGGGGCGAGCTACTTATTTTGTACGTATGAGCTACAGAACTAACTTTTATACCAATGACATGTGTACGTCAGGTGATAGGTTAAGATTGCTGTACGACCCGAAAAAAAGGTAATTTTTTAATTTTTTGTTGTTTTTACTACAAAAAATAGCTCGCCCCATTACATTTTATGTCTATTTCAATCCTGTAAAAGCGATTTTAATTCTATTCAGTATTTTCGAAGTTATCGTTCCAACTGCAATTGTCGGTAATTTTTATCTTCCAGCATCGCCTTAAGAGGATCCTAAACCCTAGATCAAACTCCAAAAATCCGCTGTTTTACCGGCAATTTGTGAGTATGTATGCGTGCGATATTGATGTAGTAGTGTGTATAGTGATGTGTCGTGTTTATTACCACATCAATATATCTCACGCATACATACAGGGTGTCCCGTAACGCTTAATTAATATTTTAAGGTGTGAAAGAGAATGAAATTTTGAACTAAAAGTTCCTCTTTCAATTTTGGCTCAGACCATTAT
>NW_012026791.1:889541-891718 GCF_000956235.1 Wasmannia auropunctata | reverse complement strand
ATATAAATTCAAAAAGTAAGTCTATCTTTGTGATAGAATAAAGTTAAAATATAACACACCCCTTTTAAATTTTTTCTCTCTAACTTAATGTTATTTTACACTATCCTCTTTTTATAATATGTTTATATAAATATAATATGTTTATATAAATTGTTTATCATATAATGCATATACTATTTGTAAATTTTTAATGCTCATTTCTGATCCAATTGTAAATTTATTCATTATCTTCTTTCCATTTCTAATTTCAATTTTTTCCTATTAAAATAATATTTAAAAACAAGATTTCTCTATTTTCACAAATCTCTTCTTTTGACAAGTTTATTTTTTTTAAATCCTGTCAATTAGATATTTTTTATTCTATTAAATTCCAAATTACCTATGTATTTTATAATTATGTACTTTTCTGTTTCAAATTCTTATAATTTAGGTCCCAATTGAAATTTTCTGAGCATAACTGATATTTAGAAATAAAAAGAGTTAGAAAAAATATGAAGTAAAAATGGTGATAAAAAAACAAAGCAATTCCTGCCTTTTTATTGACAAATATTCACTAGTAAATAATTGTATCTATTTTTTTAAATAGAAATCGATATAATTATTACTTAACTGATCTATAATAAAATATCATTTATACAAAGTTGTATAAAGAATTGTATAAACAGTCAAAAGAAATCTTTTTCGTAACTTTCTCTTCTTTGTATATCAATAAAGTTTATTGAAAATCAAGTAACACATTGATTTTACTTAAAAAAAAAAAAATAGACGAAATTATTCATTAATTGAATGTGTCATTAAAAGATAAGGATCACTTATTTCTTTTATCTCCTTTCAAGCCTTTATAGTTTTTTCTCTCCAAGTAGCCACTTTATTGCTGACCAGATTTTTATTAAAAAGAATAATTCTTTTATCCCTAAATAACAATTGTACTTAAAAATTTCGATTAGGATCCGAATTACAAGAATTTTTTAAATAGAAGTGTAAAGTTAATGGGTTCATCTGACAAGTATTATCTGTCTTTTTACGTTTCTTTTTTTTTCCTTTTTTTTTAAATACCATATACTGCAAAGAACCTCTAGATATTAAAAACGGAATTTTATCGCTTACAAATTCAATTTGCTTGACCAAAACACGCATCCTGGAATAAGTTCACGTAACATGACAGCACGTCCCAAGTTTCCCTTGATTTCGGCAAGCCATATTCGCGATTCCGCATCAAGCTCATTTGTGTAGGGCAAAAATTTATTGTATACCAGCTCCTTTTGCGGACGAAAATTCGCAAAATCTGTCTCGGATGAGGACGGAACCACTCGATTGTTCTCCATGTCACGATCGTTTTCGTTATTCATGATCACGTATTCAATACTCAACAACCAACAGTTAAGAGTCGATTAAGTAGAGTCACGTTCGACGAGGAATAATACAGTGGATAACTTGCGCGTAGCTGAATCAACGACAACTTGCTTATTCTTATTCATTTTCAACAAGTCATGTTTGCGTCCAAGAAGCCATATTTAATTTGAGTAAGCACTGAACTTTGCAATAGAGTCCTAGATAACCAAGAAACAACAGTTAGGTTAAGGCCATCACATGTATGTATAACACATACACATAAGTATATACAATATACATCATCGGGTGCGTTCCACTTAAAGCCGGGTTTACATAGAGACATAGACGTATAAACGTAGGACCACAGTATAACCAATAGGTCCACTCAGCGAAAAACTGAGTCTTCGCGCAGGTCAGTGAGATATACTTCTTCTTCTTCTTCTTCTTTTTGTAGTGGCACCTGCTCTCAACTGAGAGTCAATACGGCCAAAGTACTATCCCCTGTGTGCCTTGTCGACTCAGTTCAGCGAAAAACTGAGTCTTCGCGCAGGTATCGCCGCGCAACTTTTGTTTTGGGTTGGATCCAATGAAATGCAAGACGATAGGAACGTACAATACATATGTGCAGACAATTTATAAGCAATTACATCAGAAATTTTCTTTAGTGATCACTCTTACGAATAATTGTTACTAATAAAACGTTTTATTCGATTGAATTTATTGATTATTACACATTGAATTTATTGATTTACTGTATCGAATCCATATTACTTATCTGTTTTATCACTTGTGAGGCACTTTTCTCAATTCGGTCCTGGATTTAACATGACGGATGCTCACGTGAT
>NW_012026791.1:886827-889495 GCF_000956235.1 Wasmannia auropunctata | reverse complement strand
TTTCCGATGATCCCTCGACAATTCCAATAAGCGACGCGAAGGCTGGAGGCAGGCAAGTCGTTTCGGGTTCCGTTGGCCATTTTAGTGTTCAGATGTCTGTGCAAGATTGAGGTTTCTAAGCGCATCGACTACTCGCTGGAGTCCTTCTCCAATTTGGGAGTTTCTTATTGATTCCGGAATGTTACCTGCAAGGTGATTGATTAATGTAGATAATGTAGAAAGAAAGGCAGTTTCCTCAGGCTGTGCGCCACCAGGATTCTGATAAGCAGGGGGAGGGGAATGCGGGGAAGGATATTGAGGAGGACCCGGGTTTAGGAATGGGTTATTATTCGGAGGGTATTGAGGGGGATAGGGGTAAGGTGGGTAGGGGTAGGGGTAGTTATAATAATAACCATGTTCGTTATTGAAGGCAAGGAACGGGTGAAAGTTAAAGTTTTCCGTCCTACCGTTGGGCGCGAATAAAACCGAATTACAGACGTTACGGAATTCTTGTTGTCTACTCTCGTATTGCCCTCGCGCCGAACGCTCGCCACCGGCGGAGTGCGAACTCTCTCCCACGGATGGCGGTCCTCTTTGGGCATTTGGACCCCGCCCGTGACTGCTAGAATTATTGTTATTATTATTGGGAGTTTCATTGGTGGCAACACTACTTCGGGAAGCAGCTGGTTGTTTGCGGGCGGCCGCAGCGTATGACTGTGGCGCACTGTATCTTTCCGGAGGAAGGTCAAGAAGCAGAGCATAAGGATTTTGGTGTATGAATGCAGGGGGTGGCGCCGAGGACGGCTGAAGTTGCGCGGAGGGAGGGAAGCCCAGATGCCGTACATCCCTGGGTGAGACAGCAGAAAAATTCTCTCTAGAAATTCTCTCTAGAAACGGGGCCTAAGGCCTTTGACGGAGATAATCTGGCTTGTGCGTCTACTAAAGGAATGTTTTCCGCAAAAGCCAGCGCATTAATCTGACGCTGTTTAATGTAAACTAGGCAATTAGATGCCGTAGGAAGATGTACTCGTCTTTGCAATTTATGCATATTGGCGGGAGTTGATATCGCGCACAATTTTCTATATTGTCATGCTTTGTCTCACCACAGCGGATACACCTTGACTTTCCCTTACACGCTTCTCCTATATGTCCGTAGCGGAAACAGTTATAACATATAATCACCCTTGGGATGTATGGGGTTACCGGAAGGCGCATTTTGTAGAGAGCAACAGAGTCAGGGAGAACTTGTCCCTCAAAGCGAAGTAGGACCGTACGCGACGGTATATATTGCACAGTGCCATCTACTCTTGTTTTCATGTTCATGCGTCGCACGGATATAATTTTGACTTGAGTCTCTATTGCCGTTAGTAAATTGTCATCACTTATATCTAAAGGAATATCTTTTACTACTCCTGTGCGCATAACTCGAAATGCAGGTATGAACGCTTCTAGCTTTTTTTCCCGTAATTTAGGATGTCCGATGACACTGTTAGCAGCTTTGGCAGTGTAGAATTCAGTAAGGATTTTCCCACGACCAATCTTTTTAACACTCTTAATATCCTGACCTGCTACTGAATTAATTAACTGACTAACCGTCATGGGATGCATATCACTAGAATTTGACGCAGCTATATATTGAACATGCGCAATAAACGGGCCCGCATCCGAGAGGCGATATTTATTCAATTTTTTTGACGGTTTGCTTGAGTCTTTTGTCGGCGGCGTCACGTGACTAGAGGACTGACTACGGTTCTGCTCGGCAACTTGCGCGAGAGGCGCATGTCTTGTTTCAGCCGGTTGACTAGCTAGCAATTCAAATCTATTGGAAACTGCTAATGCCCTACGCGTTGGCAACTTTTTACCTTTGTTTGGTTCTTGCGTCGCATAAATAACTTCGTCTTCGTCTGAATCCGCGGGGGGCGGTCTTTTATTACCTGAAGATTGCTGTTGTTGCTCACCCTCGGTGGACATATTTGATGACTGAGACAAAGATCTTTCGAGAGCCGAGGTCGACTCGTTGCTCGGCATACTACCAGCCGAACCGGTGGCATCCTCTAACTGCTTTTTCTTTTTAAGTTTCTTAAGCATTTTCTTGCTAGGTGCCATGGTACTAACACTATCAGACTCGACCGATTTTAGAAACTGAGCCGGATTTCCGATCGGCGACACACTAGAGCGTTGAACGGGGGAACGAGAACACACCCACGAGTCGCCGGAAGAATCCGTCCCGGAACGCGGGCGTCCACTCGATCTCTCAAAGAAACTATTCGCGTGAGACGTCCATTCCGCAAGCGAAGCGGAAAGTCGTTTATGATTCACAGATCTATCAAGCGACATTGACCGCGGCGTAGCCGGGGCCGATGCCCCGGCTATTACTTTATCACAGTGTTTCACTACTGAGATCCTCACGACTCAGCCGGCACAAAATCAAGGCAAACCCGTACTTGATATACGAGTTATAAGGCAATTAAGAGAGCCGGGCTACACACCACTATGCAAGGACAGAGAACTGCGCGGGCGCAGGAAGGGGGAGACACACGTCCGCACTCGACCACAGCTCGCACGCGAATCCATATACACATACTGGAGTGAGCCTTCCCTAAGAAAACACGTGGTGGGGGTAGTCGCTGTGCGAGAGTGACAGCCATGCGGCTTGGGGATTGCTGCCTCACTTTAATAATGTCAGTTA
>NW_012026791.1:873583-886807 GCF_000956235.1 Wasmannia auropunctata | reverse complement strand
GAGGAGGGGGAGGGGGGGAGAAAATCGGGAGAGAGGAGAGAGAAAACGTAACGACGACGTCCGAAATAAACACGGCGAAATATCGATCCTCCTTCGAGACAATCAGATTTCCCACCGTCCGCGCGGTTATTTCATCAACACTGTCGTCCAGATTGTCCAGAAATGCCTCGGACCGCTGAGTTCTTGTTAGCCAATCGAAACTCGCGTCGACGCGGAGCGGACGTCACGTCTTGTCGTTCAATAAGCATCGTCCTTTAAGTCGGTAACAACACGAAAAGACGCGCGCGGCGCGAAAAGGTCGCACTGTGTTTACGTTGCGCACGTTACGCATTTAAAATCACACGTCCGGCGAAACATTCGGCAAATACAGTCGTTAAAATACGTGAGATTAAGTGAAATCGGCGGTACATTTCCCGAGAGAGATGAACGAGATCGTGGCGAAATTTGAGACTTGGAGGGAACTAATTGAGTTGGAGAAACTACAAGGTGTGTCGGAGGATGTCGAGGTATGTATATGTTCTCTTTCTCTCTACTTGAAATAGTATCCTTATTTGTGAACACGCAGCTCTTACTGTCAATATCTTTCAGATGAGCATCCGTGAATTGAACGGCCATATATTTCAATTGCTGCTACAATTATGTCGCACGGCAGATAAATGTGATAAACGGAATCACGAGATTGGGAAGAGTATTGCTAAATTAGCCAAATTACTTTGCCTATTGATCACAAGGATACCTATAACTTGTATAATTGATGAAAAATTTGGCTCAGCTTTATTTCAAATTGTACAGAGTTTAATTTCTTTTAATCTATACGAGGATGCTGCAAATATTTGTCGTATATTACATAAGCCTCAATTGGGTACCAGAAGTGATCTATACGAGGATGCTGCAAATATTTGTCGTATATTACATAAGCCTCAATTGGGTACCAGAACTAGAAGTGATCGTTTAAATGGACTGGATAGGATACCAATTCTAAAAGATTTATGTTCTTTGTGGGAACTGACAACGATCCGCACATATGGAATGTTTATAATCGAGACAAATACAGAAAATTATAATAAATTTAAAATTGTTCTGTTCAAAGAATTGAAAATGATTCAGATGGCACATAAAAATTATACCAGCCATGTCCTTTCCAAAATAAACCATTACTTATGTAAATTAGAGAAACTGAATTATAAGTATATAAAGTATTATAATGATTTTAGTAAATATATATTGGAATACTTCTCGGAACTGCAGTTGCATTTGGACAAGGATGAGAAATACATAACATATCGCCATATACTTATTTTTGTATATCATATAGATAGTTTTATGTTTGACATGAATGGAATTGATGATACAACTGAACGCATTGAAGATGCAGCAAAAATAGTAAAACAATTATTTGAAGAGTTTGAAGCCATTCTGGCAGAGGACGAGGAATGCTACAAATGCTTTCAACAATATCAAAACTTCTGTAAGGCTCTTTTACTGCCAATGAAGAATCTCATCAGCGACAGTGCCAAAAGTATACAAAATATCATACATTGTAATTTAAATATTGCGCAACAATACGGATATACTGGATGTCTTAAGTTGAATGCATTCAGCTTTCACAAGGTAAACAACTTCGTGATTACCTACTGGAGAAATTGTGCGTGGACTGATAAACACATGCTTAAGCATTTGCTCGATTCTGGCATCTTGCCAGAATTAATAAAATTTTATATTCATCTAAATACAGATGAGTTTTACATCGACCAAGTGTGGATTGAATGTCACAGTAGAGGGTGCAAAAACAAAAACTGTAATATCAAGCAGGACTTAGACGATTTTATAACAAGAAAAATAGATATTTCTTATTTGATAAAAGACTTTCCTACTAAAACTTTGCCAGCCGAGGTATGTAATCTTGCTAGGAAAATCTTGGAGCAAAACATCAAATCGATCATTTATGAAATAAAGAAAAGCGAATGTATCCGTTGGATGCATAACTGGAGTATTTGCTGTAAATTAATTTATGAACTAGGCATATTGTCTGAGCATGTTTATGAGGAAAGCGTACATCTATTCTCCTTTTTATGTACCTGCGTCGTTGAACTCGAAGGAATAGAATCTATATATCTCAAAAATTCTAAGAATCTTAAGAAGATTACTTCTCTCGGATTGCACGGACTAAGTGTTGTGCATTACAATAATAAAATGTACAGAAAAGCCATGACTGCGTGTGCATTGAATGCTTTATTGACTTGTAAGCAGTCGGACACAAAAGCTTTTCATATGTGGATGCGTATTAAGGAAAATGCCCCCAAAGAAGTTGCAAACTTAACTATGCTGGAGTGCTTGAAAACTAAAGACAAGATGAAGAGCGAACTGGGATTTTCATTCGATACCTCCAAATACGATCTTTCTAAATTGATTTTACGTGAAAAAGCGGCAGCAGATCTCGACGATTTTGGTATATTTCTCGCGACTGGGATTTCTCGAGTCTGGAATGATGTTGGAGAGGAAACGAACATAGCAACATATTTTGAAATAACAAGCGCAGATTTTTCTCTTGATTCTTCTAGTGATGAATAAACATGTTCGTCGAATATAATTATGAATTTGTACTGTATATCTCTTTATATCTCTGATGTATGTACACAGATATGGCAATTTTGATATGGCATACGTTGGTTTTCAGCAAGTTCATTAGTTATAATAATTGTTAAGTAGAAAGTTTATTGATGTTGGCATGTTAGCGCATAACTTTAATGTATAGTTTCATGCAAGTTTATGTTTGTAAAGATTATCGGTTTTACACATATTTTTGTTTCCACAGATTTTTGTTTTCGCTGATCTTTGATGCATTAAATTTCGTTTGAATATCCTATGATATAATCTTTTACGACTCTTTTATTATATTATCCCTAAACTGCATTGTACAGGATGCTGGAAAATGATTAGATATGTTTCAAAATTCAAAATGTGTTTGTTAAACTAGGGAAATTAAAAATTGTTTAATCTATATTAATTTATTTTAAAAAAGACTTAAAAAAAATTAATTATTTTCGTTAAATACTTTTAAAACTGCAGCTGACAAAGTCTAATCAATCTTCCATATTTTCCATTTTAAAGTCAATATGATCCTGAAACCTAAAAAAAATAATAATCCGATCTCACAAAATCTCACTAAATATTAATTGATCACAAAAAGTTAAGAGGAGATTCGAGCAATTTTAAAAAGACAAATCGAAATTATATCCAACATTCGAAAGGTTAATTATAATGTTATTTTATTACTATTATATGACTAAATTTTATTATCTTTTATCGTTTATTTTTACGTATACGTATACAGTTACAAAGTTGTGAAAATTAAAAAAAAATACATGTATTCGTGCAACAATAAACGTGTGTTGCAAAAATTAGAAAGTAATTGTATATAATTTAAATTTTTCACTGTCGATAATAAAATCTTTGTTATCCTCGGTACAGCCAAAACGGTTGGTAATGTCATCGTTCCCCCCTCCCCCCCGGGCCCACTTGACAGTCGCGAAAATTCGTCTTCTGAGTTTCTGACCGACAGTCCAGTCTTTATTTAATATATTAAGTAATAACCTCGGTCGGCGCCTTTAGCTTCTTACGAAATCTCGTATTTGGTAGAGTTTTCATGAAGCTGTTGGGGAAGTTGATCCCCGGTCATTTGGCACAGCGACGTTGCTCTCTCGCGACAGAATCACTTGGGTGATCGACGAATGACGATTCTCACTGCCGTTGACTTGATCCGACCTGATCCACCTGCAGTCCCAAGAAGGATATCTTGGTTATCGTTCGCGTGAATCCACAACGAATGATGGAGTTTGCGTTTCGCCTGGCAGATATCTGCTGACCGAGAAAGAACACACATGCTTTATATTGCAGCGAACCGACGTAGAGTCTCTGTCATGACTTGAGTCGTGCCACCGTCGCGATAACATATTCCGAAATAAATGCTCGAAGGTGAGGTGCGCCGCGAGATCGCCGATCGCGATAATAGGACAGATAGGATCACTGACCTATGCTAATCCATAATATTGTTTTCAATTCTAAAACGATGAGTCTGTGATTTCATGTGTGTCACACATACATAACGTACGTATAAAACTTTTAAGGACACCAAGGGGAGGCGGATGAGAAGCAGTAGTTGCTGCAGCAACTCAATCGGAAAGGATGCCGGTCGGTGTGTTCCCAGCCCTCAAATTGGGCGTGCTGTTCGTCAAGCAGATCAGTAAACCCCTGGCCAAGTTTCTCGTCAATCAGGCGAAGAGCCATGCTATTTTCAGGACCTATTTCATCATACCGCCCGCTCAGTGTGAGTGCATACCTTTTGCTTTTTTTTTCTCACGCGACGCGGCATGAATTCACATTTCACACACACAGGCAGGTGTGATTACGATTGTTTTGCGTGCTTGCAGTTTATCACTGGGCGGAGGTGAAGGCGAAGATGTACGTCATGAACCTCGGCAAGCCCACGAAGGTCGCCAAGCTGAACGAGGCCATGGCGATCGAACTGGGCGCCAGTCTGATGGGCGAGTTGATCATCTTCAGCGTAGCCGGGGCGTGCGTGGTGCTGGAGTACAACAGGCAGGTGACGAAGGAGGCGAAGAAGGAGGAGGTCCGCCTGATGCAGATACAAAAGTTCACGGACGACATTCAGGCGTTGCACAACGCCACGCTGCAGCAGGAGGCGCAAATCCATTATCTGCGCAGTGCGGTCAACGAACTGGCGAGGCACACTAAGCACAAGTTAGCCGAGCCAGTGATTGTCACGCAGCCGGCGGATGACGGCGGTGACAACGCGAAAGACGACGCGAGGAGGAATTCTAGTAGCAAAAACTCAACGGATGCGAATCCGGGAAGTGAGAGCGCATCGTTGATAGAGCGTGGCATAGTATATTATAACAAAGAATTGAAAGGGAGTAAGCTTAGTTAAGCGAGGTTTTGTACTCCTTTTTTGGGATGTACTTAATATGTACATACATACATTTTGAAAGTGAACAGATGTTGGCTAATATATAGGTGCTGGTATAAAAACATTCGTAACATTAAGCTGTACATAACAAAATTTGGTTCTGCGTCGTGTATTGTAATCTGTTTTTGGATTGCAATTAACTCGATCGTGCTAGTCCTGAGCGAACGTTTAGATATACTTCTTCTGTAAAAATACACCTTGGCACCTTGCCTATATGTACGTACATATATAATTTTAACATAAATGTAGATACGTGTGATAATAAAATTTACATAAAAATTTATATGTATAATCTTCAGTTTTGTATCATTTCCTTCTATTTTTATATCGTTCATGCGTGTATATTATAAATTCGATAAAATTTATTATTGCGCGAATAAATATTTTAAATAAAATTGTAGAGTTATCTGTTTTATCTGTTATAAAATTTTTGTCGGATTAGCGACGCCCGTAATTACCGACAGTCAATAATTTGACAGATTGAATTTCAGTAAAATTCAAAAATTTCATTATATGTTTGAATTTATAAAATACAATCGAAACGTCATTTCGTTCTCAGTTATACATATATTTTTTCGATATATTTTTAAAATTGTTGTATAGGTAATGGAAAATATTAACTTATCTGTAAGTTATCGACAATAAGTTACGCATTATACGAATAATACATATAACATCAATATTAATAACTCGTTATTCTTATATGTAGAAAAAGAAAAATAAAGGGTGCGGTCCACCTGACGCCGCATGGTGCTTCGAAATATTTGACTGACCAATCGAAGCGAGTGCTTCCCAAGTGCACTTGAACCGTAGCCAAAGAGACACGCAAGATAAACAAAGCGCGACTAATGCAAATTTAATGCATTTGTTCAATACGCCAAAGCGATTGTATATGAAATGTTGTTTCCGCTAACGTAGCATCGCGTGTGCCGTGTCAAATCTCGTATGTCTTAATTTTACACAACATTTAAAAGCCTAAAGATGTTTATGAGGAGGAAAAGGTTATCGGATAACGCGGAGTCCGAAGCGACCGATTCGAGAAAGCTCGAGAGGAAACAGTGGATCGAAATGGGCAACAGTTACGTCCTCGCACTGTGGGGCCTGATTATGCATTTAATCCTACTGTGGGGTGTGTTGGACGTTAACTTTCATTCGCCTGTCATCAGAGGACTGCCAATCGTACCGGCGCCCACCGGAGCACCGGCCAAAAGACTGCTGCTCTTCGTGGCGGATGGTCTGAGGTTTCAGACGTTTATAGAGAAGCCACCACCTTACCTCAGGTATTCGACGATATTTATTTATTTTTTTTTTTATTCGAGAAAACGATGACAGAGTTCTGTCATTTTATATAATTTTATGGAATTTTTGTTAAGAAAAGTAAAAATTAATCTACCCTAATAAATAAATATTGTATATCAATAAGAATATCTGATTCATTGTATTTTTGTTTTAATATTTATTTTATTTTATTGGATAAAATAAAAATACTTTTTTTTTTTAGGGATGCGATGAAGAATAGGGGTGTCTGGGGAATATCTCACACCAGAGTGCCTACAGAATCGAGGCCGGGGCACGTCGCAATCGTCGCGGGATTGTACGAGGATCCCAGTGCCATCTTCAAAGGGTGGCAGGAGAATCCGGTGGACTTTGATTCTGTCTTCAATCAAAGTCACGCTACTTGGGCCTGGGGCAGTCCGGATATAATACCGATATTCACGAAAGGTAACTCTAAAGAGAGAGAGAGAGGCAACAGCGATTTTCGTTACTTCTCACGCTTAAGTTGAAATTTCGAAAAGACAGGCAGCAAACGAAACGTTCACGGACAGAGTTATCCGTCCACGTGGCAGGATTTTGACGCTAACAGCAATGAGACAAGACGCCTGGACTCCTGGGTGTTTGATTCTTATTTGAAATGGCTGCAATCCTCCACGGCCGAGGCGGTGAGAAGTCAGAATGGGATCATCTTGTTCTTTCATCTGCTGGGATGTGACACTCTGGGACACGCTAAGAAACCACATTCCAGGTATCCGAGAGCTTACTTTAGATAGCTGTTGACTGCTTTCGAAGCGCACAGATTTATTAGTAAAATGGAAATCCTGAGATCAGAGAGTACGTGGAAAATATGAACTACGTCGATCGGAAGATCAAAGAGGTTGTGAGCGCGACGGAACACTTCTTTGGGAGGGACACCACCGCTTATGTATTCACGTCGGACCACGGAATGACCGATTGGGGATCTCACGGAAGCGGTCTGCCGTCCGAGACTGAAACGCCGTTGGTCGCATGGGGAGCAGGAGTAAAATCGTCTGGCTTCCGTCAAGATGTCGAACAAGCGAGTATAACTCCCTTGATAGCATCTCTAATAGGAATTCCTATTCCCATAAATAATGAAGTAAGTGTTTATGCGACACACGTATTAATTTCGCTAGGATTAGATTTATGAAGAAGAATCTTTTCTTACTTCTAGCTTTTTTTACGTAGCCATAGAAGGAACTTGGTTTACAGTTTTCCTTATCCACACTCATTCACTCCTTCTACTTTTGGCCTTTAAAAATCTAAATCTACTAGAATTTATCTACTCCTAGAATCATCGTGCTTACAATGTCTCTCCTATTCCTATTTTCTTATCCTACGTAACTTTTACCACTAAATATTTCTATCCTCTCTATACAATTTACATTCTTATCCTATACTCAAAGTTTTTCTTCTATTTCTATATTTATCAAGCCTCTTTCTCAGGATTAGATTTATGTAATACATCTGTATCCATACAAAATATTCATTCGCGTAATACTTTTTTTTAGGGGGCATTACCGTGGCAGTATTTCGACATGGATTATCGCGAGTATGTCGCACATTCTTTAATCAGCAATGTGAAACAGCTCGCGCATCAAGTAAGCGGAAATCGCGAGATAAGCTGTCAAAACAGTGGTTACACCGACTGGCGGGAGGCACGCTTGAACGACAAAATTCGTAAAGCCAATCAGCATATCAGTAGAAGAAATATAATGGCAGGAATTCGAGAGGGCGATGATGCAATTAGTTTCAGCAAGGAAGCCTTGTCGTACTTCAGACAGTATCAACGAATACGATTTTTAGTATGTTTATCGTTGATGTGGCTTGGCTGGATAGTTTTATTATTCTTAAAAATAACTGGAGTACAGCATCAATCTTCGCAAAAATCTACATTAGTAAATATCGGATTTGCGAGTCTACTAGCACTAATATGGATTAGTCATATAAGTGAGTAACCACTTCCGAACGAAATGTATCAACGCAAACGATTATGTCGCTTTTGTGACAATTTCCACGTTAAATTAAATCAGTGATTTTATTTGAAAAAAAAAATGGACACGCGTTAATTTTTATTTACAGTGTCCAATTGCGACAACTGGAGATTGCCATGCTACGAGTCCCTCGCTATAATCTCTGTATGGCTTACCGCTGCTACTTTCATCACATCGACACCTCTATTTGATACAAATACAGAGAACCTATACATAAATATTGGAGGCACGGTGTTGCTACTGGTGATGCTATTTATTGGATTTACATACAGATTTACTCTCAGCATAGGAATATTGTTGCTCATGTTGATACGGCTGATAAAGTCAGAAAGTGTACCTGCTTTTATGGTTTGGACGTCGCTAGCACTGGCTGTGTTTCCATTACTGCCTGTCGTCGAGCCGTATCCACGCGTTTATATTGTGTAAGTCTATCTCTCAAATGCAATCGAGTCAGATATTCGCAAAATGATTTTAAATGGAAACAAGATATCGATCAGATTCCTAAAAAAAAAATTATCCTTTTTCCTTTTTATGTGAGATTGGAAAAAAATATGAAAGACCTATGGGAATCTTGTATAAAAATTTTTTTTATTAGACCTAATATTTTCTTTATTCGATTTTAGGATAATCGGCGTATGCGTAGCAATAGGCATAGTGATTATTAATGAGATGTCACAAAGCCGGAAAATAATGGAAGTTATACGTCTAGTCATTACGAGTCTTGTGTACATAGAGCTTATTGATGGCCGGTATTGGATATCGTGGATTATCCTGCTGACCACACCACTGTACATTTGGTATCATCCGGTGGATACCAAGAAAAGAACGTTGGGCGTAATGCTCGGATTTTTCTGCCCTCTCACGTTACTGTCGGCATCGTACGAGCCGATCTTCTTTGCGGCTCTTACAATCAATTTACTATCTTGGCTGGAAGTTAGTTCACCTACCTCAAAGAGCTCGGGGGAGCGAGGAGAGATCACGGAAGACCTGATCAAAGCGGTGTTTTTTGTATCCTTTCATTAACTTTTAGAATAATCTTTTATGCCGTAAGATTTTTTTTTTTTTATTAAGAGTGAGTGTGATATTTATACATGGCTTGATTAAAGATAAATAGATCAGAGAAAAAGAAATAGAGCTTTAAGTTATTAATTTTGTGACACTCATCTCTTGCGTATGGCTGACATAATAGACAAAACTATTGTTACTTATATGTATATATATCCTTAATATCTTATTATAGATGTTGTACATATTATTGTGCTTCTTCGGCACGGGAAATATGGCGAGCATTAGCTCATTCGATCCGTCCTGGACACGCCACTTCGTCACCGTTTTCTCCCCGTTTCTGATGACGTCCTTGATAATTTTTAAACTTAGCATTCCTGTGATATTAGTGGGATGCGTGTGCTACTCTTTAGAATCGGAAGAATGTAAAAAGCCCATCACTCTAGCTGTGCTCCTCTTAGGCGATTGTCTGTCACTGCCTTTGATGTATTGTGTCACGCCATATGGCAGCTGGCTCGATATCGGTAGCGCTATCAGTAAATTCGTTATTGCTATCACTCTTCCCTGTCTCTTTGTACTGCTGCGGTGTCTCTCGCGTCCACTTATGAAAGTTGACTTGGAACGATCTCAGATCGGTATACTATCTCAAAAGAAGCATATCGTATAGAGATTTTTATATAATTAGGAAAATTAAACCAATGACTGTTTTGAAATTTGTCCATGTATGTGTTCGTTACTGTCATTACATTTAAATAGCTAGACAAATTTGATAAAAAAAATTGAACAAATACTTGTCTGTGTGTATGTATGTGTATATAATACACATATACACATTTTATATATATATATATATATATATATATATATATATATATATATATATATATACATGTTGGACTGAAGTCTACATTCTTAGGTAATTTATTTGTATTACATAAAAATAGATAATTATATTTATTGGAAAATATATATGTTATTCGTAGCGTTATCATTAATTTATCGTTTACATCAATGTATTCACAGCTAATACGACTTTTTTATTAATCACTTGTACGATGTGTAAACATGAAATATAAAAAGTCATTTTTAAAAGGTATAACCATATCACTGTTAAAGTGATATATTAAGCCTAATCTTTCTTTTTTTTTTTTTCATGTTATTTCGAACACTTTAATTCCTATAATACAGTACATATATAATTGGGGAAATAATGTATTTAAAATTTAAACTCTTTATACTTCTTAGATGTCTTTGTATCCTGGATTTGCTGGCGTTTACGTTTGCTCTGCAACAGAAATAGATACCAATATATAAACTCAAAATTGACAATAATAGAAAACGACTTAATTATATTCTAATTTTAAGAATCAAATGTATTTATATATTTATATGTATTGCTATATTAAATATATATATCTGCACGTAAATATATAATTTGCTTTTCAATACGTACCTTCTGTCGTTGTACATGATCTTGCAGCATGTCCGACAAGTCTTCTCTCCTGAGATGCGCTTGTCTCGACCTCATCGTCTCCTCGTATCTGGATGCCATCGCCTCGGAGTCGAGGTCCAGCTCGCTGGGATCCAGCGTCAATTCCACCGCCCCGTCCTTCTCCGCCCGTGCGTCGCTCGCGCTGCCGCTGATGGCACCGCGCCGCGCAGCGATCACGGACGGCGGTGCCTGGCCACCCGCCGCGCCCGTCATATCGTATACGTGGGTGCTACCCATCATACTGGCGCCCAGACCCTCCGTACGTCGCTCCTGCAGCACCGTGTAGAGCGCGGGCGTGTCGCCGCCCTCCATCTCGCTCTCGATCTTCTTCTTCCTCAGCTCGATGGTCTCCGGGGTCTCCAAGCCCGCCGGGATCGACGTGATGCCGCTCGGCGTGATCAGGCCCTCGGCACCGGGCGTGACCAGACCGCTGGCGTCGCCGTCCCCGTCCTTTCCTTCACCCTCGCCGCCCTCGCCGCCCTCCTCGGCGTCCTCGTCCTCGTCCTCGTCGCCCGACGACTCGGATTCGGGCTCGCCCCACATCCCCCGGTCGACTTCCTCGTCCATCGCGTCCGCGCCGGACGTGCGCGATATGCCGAACACGTCCCCGTACAGCGGCCTCCCCGTCTCGTCCACCGGCGGTTTTCCCCATCCGCCCGCGTGATAGCCGAACGCGCAGCCCTCGGGAATGGGCGCGTTCAAGCCGGGTATCTTGAGATTCGGGTAACTCGGCGGCGGGCCGTAACGTTGCATAGCTATGAGCCAGGGCGGCGGGACTTTCTGGCAATTCGGCCCCACCGGCATGCCCAGGGCCGTGCGCAGCTCGTCCGACAGCTCCCCGGGTTTCTTCTCCTTCAGACGCGTCTCGAACTCCTTGCCCTCGTAATAGAGATCGCCGTGGATCGTCATACGCGGCTTCGTCTGCCACTTGAAGAACGCGTCGTGCAACTTCTGATAGTCGATGTCGATCTTGCCCAGCTTCGGCCGCGCTCGCTCCCGCATCTTCGCCTTCAGCGTACGCGTGTCGTCGCGCTCCTGCAGGCTCGCCCTCATCTCCGTGATGCCGGTGCGCTTGATGAAGTCCGGCAGGTCGAAGGGCGGCTTCTCTATGCCGCGCTTGCCCTGGAGGTACTTGCGCTTGAAGCACCAGTGCCTCGGCACCGGGACCGTGTTTCGATGGGCCTTCAATTGCACGAGCAGCTTCGGATCTCGCGCGGTGACGTCGTGCATCTCCACGACGTCCGGGCGGCCCACCAGCTGCTTCAGCTCCGCCACGCTCAGTCGCGTCAGCCTCTTGAGCTTGCGCTTGGACAGCCGCGGCGCGCCGTTCTCCCCGGTGCCCGGCTGCTGCTGCTGCTGATTCGCCTCGTCGTCGAAGTCGTCCAGCAACGGCACCTTGCTCGGTATGCCGGCGCCGGCGGTTTGTATATTCGCCACCGGGGGATACTGGCCGATGGGCTCGCCCTTGTCGGCCGCGTCGTTCGAGCTCGGCTCCAGCTCCACCAGCTTGAACGCCTCGATGATTCGGACATATTGACGGTACTGGGGCTCCACGTCGTTTATACTCAGCTCCTCCTGTACGTACTCTATCTCCGGCATGTCCTCCTTAGCCTTCGCCTCGTCCGCGTCCTTCCTCTGTTCGGAATCCCTCCTCTCCGCATTGTGCCTCTTCCTCTTCGACTTCTTCTTCTTCTTCGTTTTGCTCGATTTCGAGTCCACCTTCTCGGCCGTCGGTTCCAGTTCCGTTATGACATCCTCCATCTGAGGCACGCCATCCTCGCCGTCGTCATTGGGCGACTTACTTACGGCGACAACGTCGTTCGGATCGCCGCCCACTTCCTTGGCTCTCTCCGTCTTGAATGCCAGAGCCTGCTCCAAAGCGGCCGGTAGCTTGACGGAACCGCCGTCCTCCTCCCCGACGCCGTTGTCGACATTCTGATTTTGCAGTTCCGACGGAGGAGCAACCTTCAAGCTCAGGAGACTCGGAAGGTTCCTGGCGTCCATCGTCGAACGACTGAAACGAGACTCGCGCTTAGGACAACACTCGTAATTCGTGCGATCGAGAGACGGACATATATCTACAAATTGAACGTTTCCGTTTACTTCATTTCAAGCGGTTTACTAACTGTAAACATGACACGAGGGAGACGAAATACGAGGTTCAAGTACGTTTTTATACCTGCAAACGAGTCGGGTGGATGGTCTAACAGACGCGTGTGCGTGCGTCAATACGTATGCAATCCTTGCAGTTCCT
This sequence comes from Wasmannia auropunctata, assembly GCF_000956235.1. NCBI lineage: Eukaryota > Metazoa > Arthropoda > Insecta > Hymenoptera > Formicidae > Wasmannia > Wasmannia auropunctata. The sequence goes on along the minus strand of NW_012026791.1, from coordinate 873,782 downwards.
TACTTTTCGCTAAACATTAAAATTTCACTTCCCGGCACAACCGACTCCGAAACCGAATCCCTTTACTCTCGCAAGAGTCGCAAGCCACAAACAATCATAGATCACCCTAGAGTCCTAGATTATCAGAGAAGCGCGACCGGTGTTACGAGTCCTGATTGGACACGCAAATGGCCAATCATAAGATTGATTTATCGCTATT
>NW_012026791.1:870690-873529 GCF_000956235.1 Wasmannia auropunctata | reverse complement strand
CTCAATGTCGGTCCTGGATTTAACATGGTGGATGCTCACGTGATCCGGAAAAGGAGATCAAAGATGCCGACACAAAGTGGACCTACTGGTTATACTGTGGTAGGACGTAGAATATAAAAATTTTGATATTTTTCAACGTCCAGCCAATCACGAGAGAAGTTACTGGCCATTCCTATTTTTCCATATCCAATCATATCTTCCCAATTTCTTACGTCTACGTTTACGCACCGTACAACCAGTAGGTCCACTTCGTGTCGGCGCCTTTGATCTCCTTTTCCGGATCACGTGAGCATCTACCATGTTAAATCCAGGATCGAATTGAGAAAAGTGCCTTACAAGTAATACAACAGACAAGTAATAATATGAATTCGATACAATAAATCAATAAATTTAACGTGTGAATCAAATAAAATGTTTTATTAGTAACAATTATTCGTAGGAGTGATCACTAAAGAAAATTTCTGATGTATTTGCTTATAAATTGTCTGCACATATGTATGTACCCAGACAGCACACGGATATCTTATGGACATCCATAAGGTGTCCTTCGAAGGACATTGTCACGTCTCGGCCGGGCGACAAGTTACCTGGTTCTCTTTTGTTTTAGGTCAACCTGCTTACACCGGCTTTACCTGGGATGGAGAGAACCTGAACTGCTGCGATGGAGGAGAGGTAGAAAACGGGTGTGTGGTTTTGTAATATATTTATTTACATAAATCTATTCGAGAGCGTTAATTATTCATTTATTTATTTCTCATCTGGACGTTTGAACGAGGCTTTGTAATTATAATCTTGTCATAACCAGATGTGTGAAAGAAATCTTTACTCAAACATATGCAAATACTCTCATGCGGAGGGTGAATTGGTTCAAGTACCAATGCCCGTCCTTTATTACTCTTGATGAACCCTATTCTGGTTCTGGTGGTTTCGATACATCCTATACAATCTGGAACTTCTGGAGAATCCGGTGATTCCGGAGACTCTGGAGAATCTGATGTTTCCGAGGACTCTGAAGAATCTGAAGGATCTGGAGAAACAGGGGTATCCTGAAGAAATTATAATTACGTGTTTCAAAATTATGAATGCATTATTTTATTAATTCTGAGTGCTGGAGGAAGCTTCAGTTAAATTATTTAAATCAATATTTAATAAAAGAAACGACAAATAGTGGCTTATTATCTTCGATTAAAAGATTCTTCTTTATCTTGAATTTGCAGATTCTCGAACTTGGTTGACGCGTTATTTATGTCGTTATGATCTAAAATACTCTCATTTGCAATATCAAATTTTGGATGTTCTGAAGGATAATGCAAAAAGAGGAAGTTGGCTCTTAAAGCGCTGATACGCTCGCTCTACATTTGTGTCGAAAAATGCAAAGAGGTTGCTCTTCGCTGATACGCTCGCTCGCTAAGCCGAACTTTAAAGGAAAGGGGCAGTTTGGCTCTTAAAGCGCTGGTACGCTCGCTCGCTAAGCCCAACCGCAAGGAGAGGAAAGGCATCAACGAGAATTTAAATAAAAGTCTAATCTGCTTCTTAATCACAAGAAATTTAAGAGGAATTTAATCTACCTCTTAGTTATATCAACGAGAATTCAAACAAAAATCTATTTACTTCTGAAAGAATACCGGTAACTTTCAATTAAGCAGCCACAATCTGTCGAATAGTAATATCGCGATTAAAACACGATCAAATAATTTGAGTTTAATTAAAAGCTTACGCGAAGGGGAAATTATAGCACTCATTCAGCACTTACAGGTATTGAAGAACTACCTTGTCCTTCCATGTTGATAATTCAGCTGTTTCAGCTCGTGTTCTATTTCTATTAATAGAATATTAATCTATTAATGTCTCTCAATGCAATACTCAGGGCTAGGATGGCTCAGGATTTATAATTATTTAATAATATTTTATTAAACTAGTACAATGTATCTACTGCAACGGCTCAGCACAAAATGTCAAGGGTAAACCTTATTCCGAACTCAGTTTAGAAAATAAAATAATCGAATTCATAAAGGGTCATAAGTGAGGCATGATAAAATAATATTAATATAATATTCTACGATTCGTGAATATTGAATAGACGGCGACACAAGAGTTATAATAATTCTCTATTCAATAATAATAACTCATGTTCAAAAATATCAAAGATAATTCTCAAAATCTTGAAGTTCACTTAGTTCAAGATAATATTTCAGGCATCACAATAGCATAATTCAAAAACGTCAAAGGTATATTCTCAAAGTCTTGAAGTTCACTTAGTTCAAGATAATATTTCAGGCATCACAATAGCATAATTCAAAAACGTCAAAGGTATATTCTCAAAGTCTTAAAATTCAATTATCTCGATGTAATAGCTCAGGCATCACGATAGTAGTAATTCGTATTCAAAATTATTAAATATAATTCTCGAAATCATAAATTTTAATTAATTCAAGATAGTATCTCAGTAGTATTCAAAGTAATAACTCAGTTTCAGTTATATAAATCATCAAAGTTTCACAATATCGTACGTAGTCTCGACACGCACGCCAAAATAGTTTCGTAATGTTTATTCAAAATTATTTATTTATTACGGGTCACTCTTGCTAACAAATAATTAATTCACTTTGGAAGTGTGGCATGAAATCAAAATATGATAAATCGTCGTTAAACTGTCAGTCGAAGAGCCAATAGATCGTTCACTCATATATGTCAAAAGTGACACTTCATTTATTATAATATATCAAAGTTAACTTGTAACTATTCAATCATAAGTTCATCAAAATATTAAAATAATCGCTTGAAGTGGTTTGTTCTTTGATAATTGAGTTAATTATTTAAAATCGGATAAGTAATATAA
>NW_012026791.1:866821-870146 GCF_000956235.1 Wasmannia auropunctata | reverse complement strand
ACTCAATATTGACGGCGGACACTCAATTTTGATGGTAAACGCCCAAATTTGAGTGTTAACACCAAAAAATGAGGGTTTTTTTTCGTAAGGGAATATTAATGATTCGGTATAACAATGTGTTAAAGAAAAGAAGTAATGTTATAATATAGTTAATGATTGTTACAATTTTTAGTTAAATTTAGAAAAGATTGTCACGCACAGTGACAATGAATCTATGAATTCAATAAAAATAGTTGCTTACAATTTCAAACTTAATAAAGAAAAGTAGTTACAATTTCAGATTTAATAATAAAGACGGTTACTTACAAATTCACAAATTCGGAAACTGTCGCACGGTACGTCTCGGCTCGGGAGTCTTGAATTCGTCAGGGGAACAGCTCTAGAGAGTTCGTACACACGAATCTATTCCGTCTAGACCGATTTTGACGCGTGGAGTCTAAGTCCGTATAATGAATTGTCAGCTCACGAAAATATTCTAAGTCCGAACTATGAAAAATCGACTGACGCAGTGACGTGGTAATAATGCTGGAGAAAAAAGAGAGTAGTGAAGACGGTGAAAAAAGTCGTGTGAATCCGCTCTGTGCTTTGTGCACGCGTTAATATAGGGCGAAAATCAGTGGAGGTGGTAGAATCGGCGGTGCAGTCAGCGGCCGCAGGGACTGCTAAGTGGGGAACACGCAAATCGCATATGGGGCGCAAAAATGGGGGGCGGCCACGGCGGCTCGGCGGCGGCTCGAGAACATGATCCCTAAGTTTATGTAGACGCTCGATTTCTTATCTCCGGATGTTTTAATAAACGGTCTCGCCAGAGTTTATTTATTAAATTCCTTCTTCGCTACCCGATCCTTTAGTTTATTTTATAGGCCCGACATCTCGTCGCCAACTTTTCTGTTATCAATTAGTATTTCCTTTCAGTCGAGACATCGCGTCACCGGGCCTAGATTTCAATAACAGTTCTCTGCTAATATTAATTTCACTTGCCTTTGATTTAATATATTTAAAACTGAATTTATTATAATATAATTTTGCTATATGGATCGAGAAACGTTAAAGGCAGAGTTATACAAGTTCATACTATGTTATATTAATTTATGCAAAATGCCAAAGCGTAATTAACGCATGTAATAATTAATAAAGTTAATAAAACAAGAAATAATTTCATTTAAATGCAGAGGCGTCACCGTTGTACATTTTTATTATAACTAAATCATAATTAAATGGTTTTGAGCATAAAGAGTATTTTTAAAGACGTTATTTGTTAAATGAAATATTATCGGTCTCCTCTTTGTGCGGATCTTCGTTAGCGTTCGCTTCAGGCGCGAGCGTAAATCATTGGGAGGCACGCTTAAATTTATTAATGCAAACGTTAACTTCTTTATGCTCAATAAACAATATATAATATACGCTTAAATATTAATAATAAATTCTGAAAGAAAATACATTGTTAATAGCGTTATCCATCCTTTTTATTAACTAGCGTTTAAATTGCAATACACACGGTTCTGTCAGTAACGTATCATCAATGTGTATTACCCTTCATGTTGTCGTCTCTCTCTTATACGTATGATTCCTATATGTCTCTCTTTGTCGCACCCATTGAAAGTGTACGTATAATTTATTTAAACTGATTTTATTAACTCGAGAACGGTTGTAGATGGAAAATTGGGACCTGGGCCATAAATATTGTTATAATTTTTATTATTTTTTGGTGAATAGTGACTTTTCAAAAATAGCGATATCTCGAGAACTAAGCGTCGGAGAGCGCTCGGAGTTATACAGGGACGTGTAATCGGTCGTAAAAGTTAAAATTCCGAATAGTGAAAAATTTGTTTAAAAATTAAATAAATAAACAATTAGTTAATTAATTAATTTTTGGGTCGGTTAGACTCGTTATAGGCCCGGAATTATTATCAGGCTAGTCTGGGACTTATTGTAAATTTATTTGTTTATAACAAATTAAAAAGTTTAAACTTTGACCATCAAAGTTATTTGATTTTTAGTTATTCGGATTCGCGAGGTTTTGCCGTTTAATTTGATATAAGCATGTATGCAGTTTCCTCTTATAGGAAGGAAGTTATTAAATAGTTAATTAGTGGCCAAATTAACAATATCGTCCGGCTTATATTCTTCAAGATTTTAATTAGCTATCTTGTAGTGGGCACTTTGCTATGTATCCCTACAAGATTTGATCCTTCTATCGTTATTCTTTATATTTTAAATAAATTCCGAAAGTTTCGATGGAAGAACAAGGACAGATTCTCCTGCTCTTGCATTACGCTTACGGCTGTAAGCGTATAGTGACTTTTATAAAAGACAGAGAAAGTAAACTCTTGGTTCTTTAGAATTTTATAACTCCTAAACGGTGAGAGATAAAATTATAGTTCCCATTATGAAAGTTGTTTAACTCTTTCTGTACTATCGATTGGCTTAATAAAATTTTGTTGTTAATTATCAATAATTATTTAAATAAATAAAAGTTATTATTCCTTGAATTTTATTATATTGTCCCGTAGGGTTCCTTTATAGGTTCAAACCCTTTGAGTTTGGCTTCTTGATCATTATTAGTTTTTGAATAATGAATTTTTAAAGAAGACGCGTTGGTGCGAGAAAGACAGGTATATGGCTCTTTCTGTATCTCCTGAACTATAAGAGATACGGCTTTGATGCTTATTACAAAAGTTGCTTGACTTGCTCTGACAAATTGATCTACGTTATTAAATTGTATTGTTAACGACAACTTTATTGTTGTTAATTATTTAAACTTTTTGAATTTCATCTTAAATGAAAAATCGATTAGGGAACCTTTGATGAGGTTCGAGAATGTCTTTCCGTTAAGCTAATAAAATATTATGATTTATTATTAAATTTCCTTTAGGGATGGCGCTGTAACAACGTATTTTGTTTGAACTAACAGGTGCTTACTAGTGTCGATAACTATTCGACTGGTTATACTGAACGCAAGAGGTAGGTAAGTATCTCGGCTGTCGGTAACTTGCCGATTTATATGGTAAGCATGCGGTATATGGTAAGTACTTGATATATGGTAAGTACTCTATAGATAATTGATTATGGATATTAATGCAATATTATCTAATGCGGTTATTCATATGGGGTTAACAATAAGCCTTATATAGTGGCTGTAAATGTGGTATTGCTTGCAAATATATGTTGTAATAAAACATACGAGTGCAACAGGAGTAATATTTGTATTTTCTTATCTTTTATGCATTTTATATATTTTTATATTTCCTCTATAGTATATTTATGTATTTTGTATTTATTTTTAAAGCTCTATTTTAAAGCTCTACCATGCAAAACTAAGATA